>NC_058403.1:46999763-47271479 GCF_002201575.2 Neomonachus schauinslandi | reverse complement strand
GGAGGAGGGTCAGAGGGAGAAGCAGACTCCCTGCCGAGCAGGGAGCCTGATGCGGGACTCGATCCCGGGACTCCAGGATCATGACCTGAGCCGAAGGCAGTCGCTTAACCAACTGAGCCACCCAGGCGCCCAGATTTTCTTTTTTTTTTTTTTTAAAGGGGATGTCTCTTTATTGGTTCTTGCGAGTTCATTGTATAATCTGAATATAAGCCCTCTGTTTATGATATGTATTACAAATGACTGCCCCCACCTGCAGCTTGCTTTTTCATTCTCTTAGTGGTGTCTTTTGATGAATAGAACTTCTTACATTTAATGTAGGCTGTTGATCAATTTTTCCGTTTATGATTAGGTTCTGTGTGTGTGTGTGTATGTATGTTTCTGTACATGTGTAAGTTCTGTTTAAATAATCTTTCCAGGGGTGCCTGGGTGGCTCAGTTGGTTAAGCATCCAACTCTTGATTTCAGCTAAGTCATGATCTCAGGGTTGTGAGATTGAGCCCCATGTGGGGCTCTGAGCTGGGTGAGGAGCCTGCTTAAGATTCTCTCTCTCCCTCCCCCTTTACCCCTCCCCTCCTTGTACACACATGCTCTCTCACTCTCTCAAAAAAATAATAAATAAAAAAATAAATAATCTTTCAATGCTGAGGTTATAAAGATATTCTTATTAGCAGCACTGTCCCATAGAACTTTCTACAATGATGAAAATGTTCTGTATCTGCACTGTCAAATACTATTTTTAAGTGCTGTTGAGCACTTGCATTGTGGCTAGTGTGACTGAGGAACTGAATTTTAAGTTTTGTTTAATTAATTTAAATAGCTACTTACAGCTACTTAAGCTACTATGTCAGAGCAACTTTACAAGCTTTATTGTATTGTCTTTTACATTTAGATCTACAATCCAGCTGGCAATCATTTTGTGTATTTGTATAGTGTGAGGTAAGGTCCAGGCTTAATATTTTTTCCCTTATCCAATTGCCTAGAATAATATGTTAAAGTGATAGCTTTCTTCACTTCTCTGTAGTACCACTTTTATCATAAATTGTCATATCATATAGTCAGGTACATAGACATGGGTTTGTCTTTGAGCTCTTTATTCTCATCTATTTGTATATTTTTGTGTTGATTCCATATGATTTCAATTATATAGCTTTATTAATATTTATAATATTTATAAGTTTTTCTACTTTATTTTTAAGAACCTTTGTATTTCCATATAAATTTTAGAATCAGCTTGTCAAGTTATACACACAGACAAAATTCTGTTGGGTTTTGATTTGGATTTTATTGACTACTCTATAGGCCAGTTTGGAAGAGAACTGACATCTTTACACTATTAAGTTTTCTAAGAAGTGTCATACCCCTTACATGGTCTTTTTTTTTGGTCAAACATGTGGCAATTTTTCACATCTTTTATTGGATTTATTCATAGAGATTTAATATTTTTGATACTCTTATAAATGGCATCCCTAAATATTTCATTTTCTGTTTCTTGTTGGTATAGAAATATGATTTTTTGTTATATTTGTCTTGTATTTGGCAATCTTGCTAAACTCATTTATTCTAATAATTTATTTTAGATTCTCTTGTATATTCTATAAGCAGATCATAAGCAAATAATGACTGCCTTATTTCTTCCTTTTCTGAATTTCAAAACTCTTACTTCTTTTTATTGCCTGTTGCACTAGCTAGAACTTCCAGTACAAAGTTATATAGTAAAGAGACAGTGAACATTGTTGTATTGTTCCTGATCTCAGGGAGAAAGCTTTTGGTGTTGTGCCATTTTGGATATGCCATCTAGTGTGATTTTTTCTCCTCTAGATATTTTCTAAGAAGTTATATCTTGTTTGCTAGGAGTTGTATATAGAATTTTATCAAATGCTCTTTTGCACCTATTGAGATGATCCATTATGTTTTCTCCTTTTTTCTACTATTGTAATGATTTGATTTTTGAATATTAAGTCAACCTTGTATTTGTGGGATAACCCAATTTAGTCATGATATGTTATTCTTTTTCTATATCAGCTAAATTTTATTTAGAGTTTTTGCATCTATGGTTTTGAGCAAAATTGGCCTATATCAAGGTTATACTGACTTCATAGAAAGAGGGGAAGCATTTCTTCTTTTTCTATTCTTTGGAAGAGTTTGCATAAAATAGATGTTATTTCTTTAAAATTGTTGATAGAATTCATTAGTAAAGCTATCTGGGTCTGGAAATTTTTGGGGAGGAAGAGAGACGTTTAAAATGGCAAATTAGATACACATATTAAAGGAGTTTATTGATTCAGAATTTCTATTCTTGGGTCAATATCAATAAATTATATTTTTGTTTTCTGGGAATCTGTCATTTTATCTAAATTTTCAAACTTAATGGCATAAATGTTTATGGTATTTTTATTTTTTATTTAAAAAAATTTTATTTATTTATAGGCCAGAGAGAGGGAGAGGGAGAGAGTGTGAGAGGGAGAGAGAGATCACAAGCAGGGGAAGCAGCAGGCAGAGGGAGAAGCAGGCTCCCAGCCAAGCAAGGAGCCCAATGGGAAACTCAATCCCAGGACCCTGGGATCATGACCTGAGTGGAAAGCAGACACTTAAACGACTGAGCCACCCAGGCGTCCCAGGGTTGGTTTTTTAAAAAGTAAACTTGGTAAACATTTAAGTAGAGTTACCAAGATAAAAGGAGAGAGGACTCAAATAGATAAAATTATAAATGAAATAGGAGACATTATAACTGACACCACAGAAATAGAGTATCTTAAGAGACTACCATGAACAAAATTATAGACCTACAAATTGGACAACCTAGAAGAAATGGATAAATTCCTAGAAACATACAACCTACCAAGACTGAATCCTGAAGAAATAGAAATAGAAAATATGAATGGGCCAATAATGGGTAAAGAGATTGCATCAGTAATTGAAAACTTTCCAAAAAAGAAAAGCCCAGGACCAGATGGCCTCACAGCTGAATTTTACAAACATTTAAAGAATTAATGCTAATTTTCAAACTCTTCCAAAAATGGAAGAAGAGGGAACACCTCCAAACTCATTTTATGAGACCAGCAATACCCTCATACCAAAGCCAAGCAAGGACGCTACAAGAAAACAAAATTTCAGGCCAATATATCCCTGTGAACATAGATGCAAAAATTCTGAACAAAATACTAGCAAACCAAATTCAACAGCATATTAAAATGATCATACAGTATGATCAAGTGAGATCTATCCTTGAGTGCAAAGAAGTTGAACATACACAGATCAGTAACTGTGAAATACCACATTAACAGAATAAAGAATAAAAATTATATGATCATCTCAATAGATACAGAAAAAGCATTTGACAACACTCAACATCCTTTTATGATAAAAACTCTCATAGATAAGGTATAGAAGAAATGTACCTCCACAAATAAGGCCAAATACAACAAACCCACAGCTAATATCATTCTTAATAGTGAAAAGAACTAATTTTTTATTTTATTTTTATTTTTTTTAGCCGGGCAACAAATTTTATTAAAAGCAAACTGCTCATTCAAAAGTGATCAGGGAACAACTCAAAATACAGAGCAAGAAGGATAAACAAAATAAGTTGTTTTAATTTTCTCACTATATGAAATTCAAACTTTTCATTTTTAGGAAAGGTTAAGTGTAACTTCAGTAGACAGCAATACAGAAAGATTTTATCACATAGACTAGTTTCCTTAGTCAGTTACTTCTAGCTGTCTCCATTGGGATAGATGCATTTACAGAACTACCTGTGCTTGAGCCTTCTTTGCAAGCAGCTTTAGATCTGCAATGCACTTGGCAATTGTCTCCTTTTCCTGCTGTGTAGAGATGCTCTGCACCATATTGCTTCTCCACCCAGTTGATCATGTACTCTTGTTCCTTTTGACGCTTCATGTTGTGCACAGAGATATGATAGTCCAGGCAATTCTTCACCTCCTTGTTTACTCTATGTAGCTGTTCCTGGTAAGTAAACTCCAGTGTCATAGCAATGTTATTCATCTAGACATCAAAAAGGTAATGGCACTTTTGAACCAGTGCCTGCTGTGACTTCTCCATGTCATTTGCATCTGATCTGTTTGATGGAAGCCTGTTTCACTTCTAGCTGGGCAACTTTTTGCTCATTGAGTTTATCAGCAAGTTCTCCAACAGAGGTACTATTTTTTTTTTTTTTTGAGGCACCATATTTTTTTAACTACATAAATTTGTAACCCTATTGTTGATATAACAGAGAGGGTCTCTGCAGTAATCACATATATTTCTATGGGCAGAAAATATAAGATAAGCCCAGTTCCAAGCACATTAAAGTTCTGTTACCCCAGTTTTGGGAAAAAGGAATTGGAAGAATTCCTTGGAGATCAGCCCCAAATGAACATTTCCTCTATATTCAGGAAGAGGCGGTACAGGGGCAAGACTTGGCTGCCCTGTGTGAAAGATCTTGTTCCTGCAATACCCCTGGACCAACGAGGGCTGCACTCTTTAGACAGGGGGCAGCTGACCACCTGGGACAACAGGGGTCAGCGAGGGTCCACGCAGTAGTTAAGAACTAATTTTTTAGTTGTGTGTCAGATAAATCCGTCAATTCTCCTTTTTTTTTTTTTAAGATTTTGTTTATTTATTTGACAGAGAGAGACACAGCAAGAGAGGGAACACAAGCAGGGGGAGAGGGAGGGGGGAAGCAGGCTTCCCGCTGAGCAGGGAGCCCAATGCGGGGCTTGATCCCAGGAGCCTGGGATCACGACCTGAGCCGAAGGCAGATGCTTAATGACTGAGCCACCCAGGTGCCCCTCAATTCTACTTTTTAAAAAATAACTTCATTGCTTTATTTGTGTCTATCTAATTTTGAGTGCTTTATTCATTTATTCTCACTTTTCAAGGTCAATATTTTTAACAACATCTAAGGCAAAAACCCAGAAATTTTGGCCTATAGGGATCTGAATTTTACTTTGCCTAACTAATCTCTTGCATATTTGATTTTTATTATTGATATTTTAATTATATAGGGAATTTTAAAAAATATGACTTTCTTCCATTTTATATCTCAACTGGAATCCTGGGATGTTTATTATGTCTCCTCATGGGTGGGTCACAAATTCCAACTTCTGTCTCTCTAGTACTGATAGACTCCTGGAGTCTTGGCTTTACACTTTGGCATCTCAGCTGGGGTTTTTTAGTTGGGATTTCAAGTCTCACTCTTCACTGGAAAGGCTTAGGAGTTGGAAATTCCTCAAGGGCAAAATGCTACTGCATTTTGGGTTATCCTGTTGTTCCTTTCTTCCTGTTATGTTTTGTCCCCTTTGGTCTGTTCTCCCCAGCCTAATGAAACTGCTTTAAGCCACAGTCTACCACTTGTGTTTAAAAATGATGGTCCAAATTACCAATGCCTCTGAGGGAAAAGCTAGTCATCAAAGTGGGTTCATCTTAACCTGCCTGTCTTTTCTGTGGGGTCTTTGCCCCTCAACTCCTGATTGTCTTGGCTGTTCTCTAATGCCTTCGCTGATGCTTTCAAACTTTTAAAAATGTGTTTGATTCAGCTTTTATAATTGTTTTTGGCAAGCGAATTGGTAATGAGAATACAAGATTTTCCCCTTACTACATACTTTTCTTATAATGTTCAAGTCCTTCTTAATTTAAAGCTTAGCTTTTATTCTAGTTTATTCTACTTTAAACTTATTTCTTGACTTATGTTTCAAAAAGCCTGTTTTCTTTTAATTTTATTAAAAATACAAAGTTGATAACTGGGTATTTACCCCAAAGATACAAATGTAGTGATCTGAAGGGGTATGTGCACCCCGATGTTTATAGCAGCAGTGTCCACAATAGCCAAACTATGGAAAGAGCCAAGATGTCCATCGACAGATGAATGGATAAAGAAGATGTGGTCCATATATACAATGGAATATTACTCAGCCATCAAAAAGAATGAAATATAGCCATTTGCAATGACACGGATGGAACTGGAGGGTATTATGCTGAGCGAAATAAGTCAATCAGAGAAAGACATGTATCATATGATCTCACTGATATGAAGAATTCTTAATCTCAGGAAACAAACTGAAGGTTGCTGGAGTGGTGGGGAGTTGGAGGGATGAGGTGGCTGGGTGATAGATATTGCGGAGGGTATGTGCTATGGTGAACGCTGTGAATTGTGTAAGACTGTTGAATCACAGACCTGTACCTCTGAAACAAATAATACATTATATGTTAAAAAAGAGAAGAAGAGAGTAGGAAGGGAAAAATGAATGGGGGGAAATTGGAGGGGGAGATGAACCATGAGAGACTATGGACTCTGAGAAACAGACTGAGGGTTCCAGAGGGGAGGGGGCTCGGGGGATGGGTTAGCCTGGTGATGGGTATTAAAGAGGGCATGTATTGAATGGAGCACTGGGTGTTATACGCCAACAATGAATCATGGAACACTACATCAAAAACTAATGATGTATGGTGATGTAATGTAACATAACATAATAAAATAAAATAAAATACAAAGTTGATAATTTCTAAAAATATCTTTGGTTTCTTAAGGTAAATCATTTTATGTGTGTGCTCTGTATCCCTAAGGGACTTCCTTTCTTTATGTTGTTTAGTATTGCTTTACTCATTCTTGAAAGAGAAGAAATCTCCCCCGGTTCTGTGTTTGGAAAAAACAATTTAAAATTTCTCTAAGTCCCCTGTACTCTTCACTTGGGTGTAGAGTAAGTTTCTCATATATTAAACTGAAGGGGGTGCTTTTATTAGATATCTAAATAGCCAGATTTCCAAGGTCAATGAATCATTGGTTTAGAATGGCTCTGATAGATCATCTGTCTTACAGCTAAATTCACTGACTCAGAGGGAGTTTATTTCTGAGTCCTTAGAGAATAACCATGGTTCTTTTACCAGAGTAGTCCTTGAGAAGTGACAATCCCAAATGTCCTGGTTTCCCTGCCTCTTCCTTTATTTCACCCCTTCCTTTTAGAGATTTCACGTTAAAAGATGCAATATAACTCCACTTACGTGTCTTTATAAGTTACAACTACCTTGGATTACAGAGGGTTATAAAAAATGAGACTTTTGGAAGGAGAATGTCTTAAAAATTATTCTTGAGTTGTAGAGGAGTGGCTGCCAAGTGTGGAATAAGGGAAAGAGGAAAACTTTTATGTCCAGCAGTGCTGGGCTTTAATAATGATTACCCCATTCTCAAGCTACTCAAGAGTGGAAAGATCTAAACTTTTCTCAGTGGTAAAATTGGTATGACAATGTACCCTCCTGAAAAGATGATCTAGGGACCAGCTAACAAACATAACACAGTTAGCACACTCTTGGTAAAAAGAGTGCTCCAAATACTAGCTATCGTTACTAATTTTATTATTATCATTATTTTAATAATCATTACTAACTTCAATTTGGATATAAGACTCTTTGAGAAATCCGTGTATTTTGTACATTAAGCAAGGTTTTGTAATATTTCTAATTTGGTGAGGTGGGGGACAGGGTCAAATGAAAACTAGGGTGTGGCAATGAAAAAAAGCAGTCTTGTGGGAAGAAGCTTAGTCTTAGGCCAGTCTTTGCAGTATGAATGATGCAGCCCAGTCATCTAGGAGGCAAGAGTTTCCACATCAGAGCCTCTGCAATGCCCTATTGTACTTCTCTATGTCTCCCAAAGTTCTGTTGTCTCTGCTATGTCTAGACCTCATTTCATTTTGAAGGCCTTCACAAGCTGACTTCAATTTATCATTCCAGTGGGAACTCAATCCATTCACTTTCAGATACTCCAAGTTACAATCATACCAGTCAACTGTGATATTCCTTGAATATTTTAACTCTTTTCCTCATCCATGCAGTTTTTTGTACTATTCTCCCAGACTGACCAGGCTTGAATGCCTTTTCTCATTTGTTATTGTCAACACTAATTCTTAAACTCTTCCTGCTTCATGAGTCAACAAAAGTATCTTCTTCCCAAGAGCTCTTCCCTTACTCCTCACCACTCTTCAGGTATTTTATTCTGCATTTTGGAAACTTATATTTGCTATTCTTCACCCTCCAAGCTGTAAATCTTTTGAACTGTGTCTTATTTTTCTTTACATTTCCTGGCAATGAGGTACAATTTTTGTACCTGGTAGGCATTCAGTAAAGGCCATTTAAAACTGAACTCCAGTATCTTAATTAATGATACTGTTTTTATTTAGATGCCAGTGGTAAAAGATTATACTTAGACAAACAGGAAATGGCTACTTTCAAAATCTGTTTGTTATAATTATGTTTGCGTGTGTAGTCAACTGTGAGTAGATAATTATTTAAACTAATATTGCTTTCATTTCTATGGTCCCAGCTGTAATCAATGAGTCAGAGAAGTACTCTTTATTTAAACTAATATTGCTTTCATTTCTATGGTCCCAGCTGTAATCAATGAGTCAGAGAAGTACTCTGTTATTAATTATTAAAGACTGGGTACTTCATACTGCACAGAATATCTCTAAATTTCCTTCATGGGATCAAGTAAGCTTTTTCTAGATTTTTATGCCCTATTTGCCAAGTTCTTAAGTGAAGTACTCATTCTCTTACTCTCAGAGTCACTGAGCTTTCCAAGTCAGAAACTGTAGTGTTTTATCCAGTCTTTTCTTTCCTCTATTCTATTTATAAGCTCTATCTAAATGTACCAATTCATTTCAATTTCAAAATAAGACACAGCTCTTCTATTTTGTCATTATCTTTTCCTTCTTGGAACGAGTCGTAACAATTCCCAACTTATGTCCCTGACCTTAATCTCTTTGCACTCTGGTCTGTCCTAAAAATAGTTGAGCATTTAATCAATGCCAGCTTTCAAAATGATTATTCAGTAATACCATCTATGTGATCTGAAAATCTATTAAATTTAAGTGGCTAAAATTACTTAATTGAAACTTCTCAGGTTTGACTCAGTCGATCTTGTCAACCTCATCTTGTACTATTCCTTTCTGTGTAGTTCAATTCCAAGAACACACCAAAGCCTTTAAGACTCTGTTGTCCTCCTTTGCTTATTCTCTGCCTAGAACAACCCTTTTTTGCTGGCAATTTCCTACTCCCCCTTCAAGATCTAATAAAATATTAATTCCCAGGTAAGGAGTTGCTTTGTCCTTGGGGTTTCTCAGCCCTTTGCTAATGTACCTTTAGTAGTTACTGCAGTGGGTAGTTATTTATTTGTTATCTTTGTCTCCCTGGAGTGGTAAACCCTGAGAGAGCAGGATACCTAAATTACTTATCTTTGTAACCCCAGGTATTGCGCAGTGCCTAATAATGGTAGGGACACAAATTGCTTTTCTTAACTCTGGCTCTAAAATTTCAGCCACATGTTTAAGGTATAATGAAAAGGACCCTAGATGCAAGTTAGGAGACCTGAGTTCTAGTCTTGGGTCAGTTATTAGCAAGCTGTATAATCTTGGGTGTATCATATCATCTCTTTGTACTTTGGTTTCCTCATCTGTACAGTGAGGAGATTGGACTTGATGTTGTCTGGGGACCTTCCTTGTCTAAAGGGTGACAATTCTAGGTGGGGACGTTTATACACTGATTTGAGCAGATCTGCCAATGGTAATGTTCTAGGACACATTCTTAATTTATTCCTATTCATTTCTAACCATGCACTCATTCTGATTTAATGAATTTGATTTCAGAGTGAGATATTAAAGGTTCACAATGTTAGAGTTTAGACATGCGATCTTGGAAACACATGGGGATCCTCACTGCACATGGTGCACACAAAAAAGCTTTTAATTAAACACATGAAATGTATTAGTCACATGCTCTTGAGAAAACTATAAAAAGGTCCCATCCCAAGCCCAGATGTGCCCTTGGGAAGGATTGGGACAGCAACAGGGGAGGAGGGGTGAGTTTCAGCTATGATTACTCCCATCTGTTGTTATTTAACAAACAAAAAAGTTCCCTAAGTGAACACTAGATGTGGGAAAAATTATAAGAAACTGATACCAGAGTTGGACTAAATATGTAAAATAGCTTCATAGTCCTAAATTTTGAGATGGGATTTTAGATTTCAGATTTTGTTAAAGTTGCAACTGCTTGTCACATCTTTTGTTTGACTTTTGCTCTTCGAATTCATTTGATGCTTCTGTGATGAGTCTAGAACATACTATATATTATGGTGGATAGATCTGCCCCATGGAGCTTAGCTTGACCAGAATTTTTCCAAACATAGTTTTGGACACATAATACATTGATCCGAACATGTATGGAGAACAGTGATACCAATTTTCTTAATTTATTTAAGGATCCGAGAATAATTACAAGTGGAGAAAACTCAGCTAAAGACATATTAATCAAGGGACGCCTGGGTGGCTCAGTCGGTTAAGTGTCTGCCTTCAGCTCAGGTCATGATCCCAGTGTCCTGAGATCGAGTCCCGCATTGGGCTCCCTGCTCCGCGGGGAGCCTGCTTCTCCCTCTGCCTCTGTCTCTCTCTCTCTCTCTCTGTCTCTCATGAATAAATAAATAAAATCTTTAAAAAAAAGATATATTAATCAATTTAGCATCAATAAACCACCATTTAATTTAATAAAGAGAGACACACTACAACACAGTGTTTATTATTATGTTTATTATTAGCTACTCTGTTACATTTTCTGAATGGTAGCAGAGTTTCAGATAGTGTGTACTCTCCATGACTGTTGGTATTAATAAATAATTGAATGAACCAACTAAATTCTCATAGATACGTTAATAAAGTATGCAGTTAATTTCTGGAGATTGTTAAAGACTGAGGTGCTAAGAATATTTCACTCTGATTTAAATTTCTAATTTGTTGCTGTTCATTATAATTTGAGATCCTTCTGTGAATTTATGTAAGTCTAAAGAAGATAGTTTGTCTGTGCCTAACCTTTCTAATGTATTTAAATGTATTCAATGTAATGTATTTAAAATGTTTTATTTGTTCTACATAGTTGAAAAATATCATGAAGCTTAAAAGTAAATAATAATTCCTCTCAGATACTTTGAACTCTGATTAAATGTGGAATCTTTGAATACTTTTTAAATGTGTGATTTTTAGGAATGTCAACATTTTAAAAATTGCAACTAAATATTGTATTTTCTTCATGCAATCAGATAAAAAACACCTAAGTACAGTAAGTTTCCTTTACTAGTTCTACCTAGTAGTCAAATTTAGAGGCTTCATCCATTACAGCTGTAGAGAATCACACTAAGAAGAAAAGTGTTGCATCAAGTTATGGGAAATGTGAACAATTTCCAATAAATTAAGGTATTCTTTCCAAAACTAGTTTATAGGAAGGATAAGGATCATAATTTAACTACTGAAGCAATTTTGTCCTTGTTTGTTTTTTTCTTCCTATTGTAAATCTGAAGGAAATATGATACAATTTGTTTTTAACATGCTCTCATGTGTTCCTATGGGATCTCTTAAATCAAGAGAAAAATCTTTGCATTTCTGGGGACAAAAAATATGAACACACCTGGCACTCACAAAATGTGCTGAGCAAGTGGATCAATAAATGACCAATGACTTCAGTATTTTTACTCTGCTGGACCGATGATACCTTTCCGAATGCCATCTTGGAGATGTCTTCTAAACTGAAGCTGATAAGGAAAGTGCCTCCCCCAGCACTCAACTATAGAATATTTGGGAGAATTTAAAGGAAAAACAATAATTCTCTTTCTTTCTCAAATTAATTTGCAAAGTTAATGCAATCTCACTCACAATTCCAGCAGGATTTTTTATGTAATGAGACAGATTCCAAAATTCAGATGGAAGAATAGTGGTCAACTCCAAGGGATACTGTTCATATTTTGTTTTATGGAGAAGTCATCTATTTTAGCAGTACAAAGGCCAAAAATAATCAAGAATTTTGAACAAAGACATAATAAGTACATCTGTTCTGCTAGATATCATGACTCATTATAGAACCATGGTTTAGAACTGGTGTAGGAATGCACAGTGGAGCAGAAGACAGAGCTGCATATACCAAACCATGCATATACCGAACCCTGGTAACAGAGGTGGCATTCAAATCATTGGAGAAATCATTATTGAGTAGATGGGTATGCCAATTGGCTCTCCATATGGAAAAATATAAAAGTAGATCTCTATCTCATATTGCATATCAGAATGTAAAAAAAGAAACTTAAAACATTCAGAAGTAAACATAAAGAATATCTTTGTGAAACTGGGGTAAGGAAGAATTTCTTAAGAGATAAAACCCAAAAGTTATGAAATAAAAGATGAATTTGTCTAAATTAAAACAAATTCCTTTCAACAAAACACAACACAAACAAATTTAGAAGTCAAGTGATAGATGAGAAGAAGAGATTTGCAACACGAAGAAGATTAGGATCCGGAATGATGGACAATGAATAAAATAAATAAAATAAATACAAATAAATGTTGAAATCTAAGGCAATGTTTATTTCTCAAAAATGGCTGCTCAGAAAACAGAGCTTATCTGAAATATATGGGCAGCCTAAAACCACCAATCAGTGATATTTTTGCATTTTGTAGAAGACTCAGGTTGGAGTTGGTTAAAACAACAAAATAAACAAACGAAATGATGTAGTTTAATATAGATTATGAAATTGCAAGTGTTGGGTGTTATAGAATACAAGCCTTCTAAAGATTATTTTTAAAATATTGAAATCAGTCAGTTTCCTCAATTGGAAATTAATGGCATATTCAAGTTAGGACAATTCAAGGATGATTTATTAATCAAAAGACTAATTATAAAGTGTGGTGGGAAATAAGGGAGGTGGCAAGGAAAAGTGCAGGAACCAGGGCTAGCAGACTCAGAACTCTGCCCCCTCCTCGGTCTGCAAAAGTAAAGCAAAGGAAGGGACAGGTTTCTGGACATGGAAGAAGAAAGTCATGAGGAGCTAGGAGCCTTGAAAGGAGCAATGGCCTTCTGTCCAGTGATGCAGCCAGACTGGGTTGATGTTTAAGAGAAAGAGCCAGAGACTAAAAAGCCCAACCTCAGTCTCTGTCCTCCCTCTCATCTCCTGTTAGACTTGCCATAGGCTGACCCTAGCAGGAAGCCTGAGACCAAGGAATTGTGGGTATCTGGTCCACATAAGTCAGCTTTTCAGGGCAGAAAGTAGGCTGGAGTAGGAAAGGGAGTGGATCTGAAGGTAGAAATGAAAGATAACTGGCACAAGAAACAATATTGTCCGTGATCATATTGTGAAGATCATGAATAGCAAATGGTATTTGGTAGCTTGGAACAAAGTCTTGTGAGTGTATTAAACACAGATTCAAAATTTATCTGAATAGAAGTGAAGATATCTGTTTGAGAAAACTGTAAGTAATGCACAAAGTGGCTCAAAGATGGCTAACGCTGATGTTGGACATGCTTATTAGAAATTTGAATAAAATTGTTTAAGAAATGTGAAGGAGAAAGCAATATTTTAAAAATATTTTATTATGTAATGTATGATTTAAAATATGCATTTGAAATGGCATTAATATGAAATGTGACACAGACATTTCATGATTTTATCTTTATACATAAATATTTTTATATTAAAGTTGTACAAAACTTTTTGTATTTTCTCATTTGGAACACTGGGAGAGATAGCCAGACCCATATGGTATGTGAAGAGCTTTGGAGAAAGTGATAAGTGAGTATAAAAAGGGACAAAAGATATGAACCAGCAGTTCAAAGAAGAGATAAGCCAAATAGACAACAGACATAAAAAAAATGCTTAACTTAATCAGGGAAACTATTAATCAGGGAAAAAGTTTAAATTAGATACCATTTCACACCCTTATTTGGCAAACATCAAGTCAGATGTGTATGAAAAAGATC
The DNA here is from genome assembly GCF_002201575.2 of Neomonachus schauinslandi. NCBI lineage: Eukaryota > Metazoa > Chordata > Mammalia > Carnivora > Phocidae > Neomonachus > Neomonachus schauinslandi. The sequence goes on along the minus strand of NC_058403.1, from coordinate 47,257,701 downwards.
TTGCCCACTGCTGCTAAGAGTGTTAATAATTCCCATCACTTTTTGAGACACTTGTCAATATCTAGTGAAATGATAGCCTAAGACTCTCTTGACCTAGATCTATAAAGATCTAGGTTGATCTAGAACCTCTTGCTCATGAAAGTAGGAAAATATGCAAAATATATTCATTGTGATATTTTTGTAATAGTGAAAAACTGGAAGATATTTAATACCACTCAAGAGAGAAATGAATAAAATGTAGTTTATTTATATATTGGACAATTAATAGCAATTAAAACAAACTAGAGTTATACATATCAACATAGAGAAATCTTAAAATCAAAGGTGGATGCAAAAGCAAGTTTTAGAATGATTCATATTACAGAATAGCATTTACATAGATTAAGCCCAAAGTAATGTTATATATTGTTTTTGTATTCATAGATGTAGTATAAAAACTTTGGAAGGGGTATATCCCACACTCCTCTTAGCATCTGGCTCTGGGTAGGAAGGGTGGGAAGGATGGGACTGGACAGGTGTTGGTAGCATGAAAGTGTACAATGTTTTGGCTTGAAATACCTGGATGTTTGTTTGTATTCAGATTAGATTTAGACTCTGTTTCTTTTATGTCCTGAAACAGTCTGAACACATTTCCAAGAATCATAGCTACAGTCAACATAGTTTTTATTATTTGGAGGCAAATGGAGATTTGAGTTCTTAGTGCTGTGATTTTCAGGGCAAGTTATAAAACTGTTGATTGGAGCAGTTATAATCATTTTCTACAATTTATTTCTCCACTAGCCTATAGTCCAATAGGAAGACTTTTAAATGGAAGAAATTGATCTCAGCTAATGGAGTAGTAGGAAGACAAATGCAATTGTCCATATGGTTAGCTGAGAGCAGATTGTTTAAAATTGATGAGTCTTCTTTTTACCAATTTAAGAGGTGACATGCTTCTAAGATGACAACAGTGTATAGGAAGAACATGAAAGACTTGACCAACTTCCCAATTTGTATTGTCAATTATATCGTGACATTATTTTTGATTAAATATTCAATTTACCTCTATTCAAATATAATTATCACCCATAAGCAGAAACTGAACAAATTAATTTTAAAATGTCCACAGCTGTTAATTATGTGTCACTCACTCTTGTCCCCATTTCCCCGTATATCTATTTCCATCTGTTATGCCTGAACTACAGTGTTCTCTTCTAGTTCAGTTGGGTTCTCTGAGAGCTCTATTTGAATTGAATCCTTCTAATCTTCTGTTCCTTTGTAATTGTATGGAGCATCCACTGTGTGTGAATTTCTCACTTCCTATTCCCCGTCTCTTTAGATAATTTTACTTTCTTATGAAGTTGTAATAAATGAACCCCGCCAGCATTTTTCCCCCATTTGACTATTCCATTTACACTACTGCTGTAATTATTGCATTGCATTGGATGTATTCTATTTGCACATAATGCCTTTTCTGGATTAATTAACAAGCACTGTGGCAACTTGCCAAAAATACATGACATTGTCACGGGGACAGAAGTACTAATACACTATTCACTAATGGACCATCAATTTCAATCTTCAACCCTTGCCTCCTTCTGAGTTGCTGCCTATTCAACAGCCCATTTGGAGGTCTCTGAGTGAATCAAACTTAACAACATTCCCCCAGAACAACTCCTCCCACCATGTTTTCTGTTTAGTCAGTGACATCTCCATCTGCTAGGATGTGCAAGTTGGACTGTCACCCAGTTTCAAGATCTTATTTCTCATATCCAGTTTTCTTCCAGGATATGTCAATTTTGCTTTCTATGTATCCCACAAATCCACCTGGATTCAAGCCACTTACTCTCACTAGCCATCTGGACCATTCAGTAGACAATTTACTAATCTCTCAGCTCTTTCTCTTGCATCCTTCATTGTGTTCTGTACACTGTAACCAGAGGGAACTTTTCAAAGATGCCAAGGCAATCACTTCACATACACTCAAACCCTCAACCTCTGATTGCTAATAACCCTGTCCTTAGGCTAAACACCAAAATCCGTTATGTGACCTCTAATGCCCCGTAAGGTCTGGCCCCAGTTACCCCTAACACCCTCTGCTTCTCACACACTATTACATAATATCATTTCCTTTTTATTCTCAGTGCCTTCTGTTATATCCCACTCTATCTGGTTGACCCCTACTCCTCTTTCAGATTTCTTCTCTCTTGCCACTGCCTTAGAGAAGTTTTTCCTGACCTTCCTGAATTGGTCAAATCCTCCTATTATTAGTTTTCAGAGCACTCAGGACCTAATGTTTCTTAGCACCTAGCACAGTGGTAATATTACATTCACTTGATTCAAGTATTTTTTTTTCCAATAGACCCACACTGCCCATACATTAGCCACTAGCCTAATTAATTAAAATTAAATGAAATAAAAAATTGTTTCTTAGTCCCACCAGCTACATTTTAAGTGCTCAAGAGTCATAGGCAGCTAGTAGCTACCTTATTGGGCAGTGCAGAATGAAGAACATTTCTATCATCGCAGGATAGGATAGCAGACACTACACTCTAAGTTCTTCAAGGCAGACACTCTTTCTTTATTCTTTTTTATTCTGTCACCTTTCTATCTTTGTCTTTGCATGTATTCCTAGTGCCTAGCAACATGTCTGGCTCACAGAAGACCCTCCAAAACATTTTTTAAGCAAATGAAAAAATGAAATAATGAATGAGCACCTTAGAGCCTTGTGAGGACAAAAAGAGCAGTCAAGAATGTTCTACACTGTGAAAATGTTCTCGGAGGCTGGTATTTGCACACCTTTGCTTCCTGAGGCCTTAGGACTTTATGCTTGTCATGTGCTCACTTAGTGACATGTCTACACAAAGCTTTGTTTTGCTGTCTCAGATTTTACTTGGCAAACATGGTCTGGAGATGCTTCATGAACATTTTGTAAGAGAGAGTTCCTTGTGGAAATAAAAAAGTATCTGATTGAGGCAGTATACATGCTCACAGATGTTTATCAGTTTTTACCAGTGAATAATTGTCATGTCTGAGATGAGTTCTTAAGCCTACAGCAATATACCAAGTGATGTGAGGGATCACATTTCTTATTTTACTTTGTTTTATTTCAGTTTAATTTTACCATTTGTGAAGGGGAGAGTTAATGAAGTATAGTCTAAAAAACAGTAAGGAGGGGCTCTGGTTTCACTGAAACCTATGTTAAAGCTGCAAAACATCACAAAAGGGTCTAGTGCTTTAATTAAGGGAAAAGCAGGGGTGCCTGGATGGCTCAGTTGGTTAAGTGTCTGACTTCGGCTCAGGTCATGATCTCAGGGCCCTTTGCTGAGCCCAATTTGAGCCCCATGCTCATAGGGGCGTTTGCTTGCCCTGCTCCCTCTTCCTATGCTCCTCCCCCACTCATGCTCTCTCCCTCTCTCTCTCTCAAATAAATAAATAAAATCTTTAAAAAAATAATTGAGGGAGAAATTAATTAAGGCCCATGGGCCAAATCCAGCACCTTGCCTGTTTTTGTAAACAAAGTGGTATTGGAACAAAGCCCAACCCATTCATTTATTCATCTATTGCTCTTTTCACTATGGCAACAATGAGTAGTTGGGACAGAGACCAGGTAGCCCAAAAAGTCTAAAATATTTACTACCTGGCCCTTTACCGAAAAAGTTTGCCTACCTCTGTTTTAACTCCTATAGTAGCAAAAGTTTCTTTTTGGGGGGCCATGAGGATGAAATCATGGACAGCAGGTGTGAAGTAAGCTGCCCCTTGCTATGCTGTGTAGATTGATACCCTTTAGATGTTGGCGTGGGAGAAATGGGAGGTTGGCCTGAAAAAAGATAATAGATTAGGAAATATGCCAATGAGAGATGAATGCTGGAAAATGAGAGGCTGCAGAAGTGAGGCATATGTGGGTAGGCTTTGAAAGAATGTGGGTCCTAAAAAGCAAATTAGAAGCAGAGAACACCTTTATTTTTTTTTCAGAGTTAAACACTATCAATATTTTGATATATTTTTTTCTACTTCTATTTTTTTACATAAACAGATCAAACTGAGTATATAATTATATCATTTGGGTTATCTCATGTTACAACATGAAAAATTTTCCCATGTACCAAAGTATTAACAACAGCAAGATCTTTAATTAGCTGCAGAGTATTTTCATCATAGAACTATATCATGTATTTTATGTGACCAATCCCTTTTTATTGGACATTGAGGTAATTTATGAATTTTTTTCTTCTGCTATTATAAACAAGGGTCATTAATTCTCTTTTTAAAATCACTGTCTGGGGTTCCTGGTGGCTCAATCAGTTAAGCATCCAATTCTTGATCTCAGCTTAGGTGTTGATCTTGGGGCCGTGAGTTCAGGTCCAGCAATGGGCTCCATGCTGGGTGTGGAGCCTACCTGAAAAAAAAAAATCAGTGTCTAATTTTCAGATAGCAATGTACACAAATTGTAAGGGTATATAACTTGCTGAATTTTCATATGTGTGTTCACCTATGTGACACTAAGTGTGATGAATTTTTCTTAGTTACTCTGAACAAGTGGAAGTCTCCAAAAAGAAGCCTTTCAAGAACTGATGCTGGTGGTTCCTGGCTTTCACCAAAATTAGAAGGATTCTGTGTCATGGACCTTTAATTCTTTTTTTTTTTAATTTTTATTTTATTTATTTATTTATTTATTTATTTAACAGAGAGAGAGATAGCGAGAGCAGGAACACAAGCAGGGGGAGTGGGAGAGGGAGAAGCAGGCTTCCCGCCGAGCAGGGAGCCCGATGTGGGACTCGATCCCCGGACCCTGGGATCATGACCTGAGCCGAAGGCAGATGCTTAACGACTGAGCCACCCAGGTGCCCTAATTCTTTTTTTTAAAAAAATATTTTTTTATTTAAATTCAATCAATTAACATATAATATATTATTAGTTTCAGAGGTAAAGGTCCGTGATTCATCAGTCTTATATAATACTCAGTGCTCATTACATCACATGCCCTCCTTAATGTTCATCTCTCAGTTACCTCATCCCCCCACTCCCCTCCACTCCAGCAACCCTCAGTTTGTTTCCTATGATTGAATCTCTTATGGTTTATCTCCCTCTCTGATTTTGTCTTGTTTTATTTTTCTCTCCCTTCCTCTATGCTCTTCTGTTTTGTTTCTCAAATTCCACATATGAGTGAAATCATATGATAATTGTCTTTCTCTGATTGACTTATTTCACTTAGCATGATACCTCTAGTTCCATCCATGTTGTTGCAAAAGCAAAATTTCATTTTTTTGATGGCTGAGTAATATTCCATTGAATATATATAGCACATCTTCTTTATCCATTCATCTGTTGATGGACATCTTGGCTTTTTCCATAGTTTGACTATTGTGGACATTGCTGCTAAAACATTGGGGTGCAGGTATCCCTTCGGATCACTACATTTGTATCTTTGGGGTAAATACCCAATAGTACAATTGCTGGGTCATAGGGTAGCTCTATTTTCAACTTTTTGAGGAACCTCCATACTGTTTTCCAGAGTGGCTGCACCAGCTTGCATTCCCACCAACAGTGTAGGAGGGTTCCCCTTTTTCTGACTTGTTAATTTTAGCCATTCTGACTGGTGGGAGGTGGTATCTCATTGAGGTTTTGATTAGTATTTCCCTGATGCTGAGTGATGTTGAGCACTTTTTCATGCGTCTGTTGGCCATTTGGATATCTTCTTTGGAGAAATGTCTGTTCATGTCTTCTTCCCATTTCTTGATTGGATTATTTGTTCTTTGGGTGTTGAGTTTGATAAATTCTTTATAGATTTTGGACACTAGCCTTTTATCTGATAGGTCATTTGCAGATATCTTCTCCCATTCTGTTGGTTGCCTTTTTTTTTTAATTTAAAAAAATTTTTTAACTTTTTTTGTGCCTTTATTTTTTATTTATTTATTTATTTATTTATTTATTTATTTATTTATTTATATGTTTAGTTAGCCAGCATATAGTACATCATTAGTTTTTTTTTTTTTTTAAAGATTTTATTTATTTATTTGAGAGAGAGAGAATGAGAGACAGAGAGCACGAGAGGGAAGAGGGCAGAGGGAGAAGCAGACCCCCTGCTGAGCAGGGAGCCCGATGTGGGACTCGATCCCGGGACTCCAGGATCATGACCTGAGCCGAAGGCAGTCGCTTAACCAACTGAGCCACCCAGGCGCCCTACATCATTAGTTTTTGATGTAGTGTTCAATGACAGAGAATGCCTTTAGATCAACTGTTGGGAAACTGACTCTGACAGCTATGCCCAAGAAGGAAAAATGAAGTCAGAAAAACTCTACAGACAGTTTCTGGGAAAGCCCATTCAGGAGTGAAATGGTCATAAAGAGATTAGGTTTCAACTAAGACTGAGGATACCCTGATGTAGATAGAAGCTGAATATAGTAGAGGCAGAGAGGTCCGGAGAGCCCATTAACATGAGGCTCACATTTACATTTTTTATTTTACCTCTGAAAGAGATTATATATAACATCAATGAGCAACACTGGCAGGTTTGAAAGAAGGCAATGATATTTAAACTTTAAAAAAATTTGACCGTGTGTATGTGTGTGTGTGTGTGTGTGTGTGAATCTAGGAAGCCATGGAAAATACAAGTGACAAGCCCTGTAGCATAAACTTTGTAGCCAGGCTATTTTTGTTCAAACTTTGGCTCTGCCATTTACTAGCTGTGTGACTTGGACAAGTTACTTAACCTCTCTATGTCCTGACACTCACCTCCAAAATGAAGATCATAATAATAGCACTCCCCAGGGTTGTTGAAAGGACTAATGGGCTTACATTCATGAAGTGCTTACAAGTGCGCCTGACACAATGGGTGCTCTAGGATTCCATGAAATACAGAGGCCTCCCTCTCTCTCAGCATTTGACTTGCCCTGGCTATAAGATGAACTAGATGCAAACTTTGGATATGATCTCAAAATGTCAATTCATGTGGGTACCTGTTTTTGACAGACTACATAAATGGTATTAAAGAATTCATGTCCTTTAAATAGATGGCTGTTTAGTGTATCAGAGGAATGAGGACTTGTTTTTTGGATTTTTTTCTCCTTTGAACAGATTGTAAAATAGTGTCTGTGTGGAAGTTGCATCTCACTGACCCAAATTCCTGCCTGCAAAAGAGCATAATACTGGGCAGAAAAGAAAGTGAAAAGGTTGGTAAAGGTGGGGGAAACTCAACTCAGGCGGGTGTTTTTGTTTGTTTGTTTTAAAACTGTGGTAAAAAATATGTAACATAAAATTTACCATCAAAACCATTTTAAGTGTACTACTGAGTAGTGCTCAGTAGATTCACATTGTTGTGCAACTAATCTCCAGAACTCTTTCATCTTGTAAAACTGAAACTCTATACTCATTAAAGAACTCTCCATTCTCCCCTCCCCCCCAGCTTCTGGTGACCACCATTCCACTCTCTGTTTCTATGAGTTTCACTCCTCTGGATACCCCATGTAAGTGTAATCATACAGTATTTGCCTTTCTGTGGCTGATTTATCTCACTTAATATAATGTCTTCAAATTTCATCCATGTTGTAGCATGTGTCATAACTTCCTTCCTTTTTCAGGCTGAATAATATTGAATTTTATGTATTTACCACATTTTGTTTATCCATTTATCCACTGATGGACACATGGGTTGCTTTCACATTTTGGCTGTTGTAAATATGCTGCTAAAGAAATGGGACACAGTAGGCAGGTGTCTCTATGAAATTCTTCTGTGGTGTGGCTTCCTTGGCTCCCTGGCCCCCTTGCTCCCCAGAATATTAGAAGAAGGTTGTTCTCTAAACCAGGCAGACTGGGATTACATGAAGTTTCACTCCTTACCGGCTCTGCAATCTTGGACAAGTTACTTAAGTTCTCTGAGCTTGTTTCATTCTCTGTAATAAAGGAACAGTGATAGTTAAACACAGACTTCTTTTAGGAGTTAAATTAAACCCACAAACCAATCAATGTGATAGACCACATTAATAAGAGGAGAGAAAAGAACCATATGGTCCTCTCAATTGATTCAGAAAAAGCATTGGACAAAATACAGCATCCTTTCCTGATTGAAACTCTTCAGAGTATAGGGATAGAGGGAACATTCCTCAAGTTCATAAAATCCATCTATGAAAAACCCACAGCGAATATAATCCTCAATGGGGAAAAGCTGAGAGCCTTTCCCTTAAGATCAGGAAAGGATGCCCACTCTCACCACTATTGTTCAACATAGTACTATAAGTCCTAGCAATAGCAATCAGACAACAAAAAGAAATAAAGATATTCAAATTGGCAAAGAAGTCAAACTCTCTCTCTTCACAGATGACATGATACTTTATGTGGAAAATCCAAAAGACTCCACCCCCAAATTACTAGAACTCATAGTGCAATTCAGTAATGTGGCAGGATACAAAATCAATGCACATAAATCAGTTGCTTTCTTATACACTAACAATGCATCCATTTACAATAGCACCAAAAACCTTAAGATACCTCAGAATAAACCTAACCAAAGAGGTAAAGAATTTATACTCTAGGAACTACAGAACACTCATTAAAGAAATTGAAGAAGACACAAAAAGATGGAAAAACATTCCATGCTCATGAATCATAAGAATAAACATTGTTATAATGTCTATGCTACCCAGAGCAATCTATACCTTCAATGCCATCCCGATCAAAATTCCAATGACATTTTTAAAAGTGCTGGAACAAACAATCCTAAAATTTGTGTGGAATCAATAAAGACCCTGAATTGCCAAGGAAATGTTGAAAGAGAAAAACAAAGCTGGGGACATCACATTGCTTCATTTCAAGCTATATTACAAAGCAGTGATCACCAAGACACCATGGTACTGGCACAAAAACAGACATATAGACCAATGGAACAGAATAGAGAGCCCAGATATGGAGCCTCAACTCTATGGTCAAATAATCTTTGACAAAGCAGGAGAAAATATGCAATGGAAAAAAGATAGTCTCTTCAATAAATGGTGCTGGAAAAATTGGACAGCCACATGCAGAAGGATGAAACTCGATCATTCTCTAATACCATATATAAAGATAAACTCAAAATGGATGAAAGACCTCAATGTGAGACAGGAATCCATCAAAATCCTAAAGGAGAACATAGGCAGTAACCTCTTTGACATCGGCCACAACAACTTCTTTCAAGATTCATCTCCAAAAGCTAGTGAAACAAAAGCAAAAATGAACTTTTGGGACTTCATCAAGATACAAAGCTTCTGCACAGCAAAGGAAATAGTCAACAAAACAAAGAGGCAACACACAGAACGGGAGAAGATATTTGCAAATGACACTACAGATAAAGGGCTGGTATCCAAGATCTATAAAGAACTTCTCAAACTCAACACCCAAAAAACAAATAATCAAGTCAAAAAATGGCAGAAGACATGAACAGACACTTCTCCAAATAGGACATACAAATGGCTAACAGACACATGAAAAAGTGTTCATCAGCATTAGCCATCAGGGAAATTCAAATCAAAACCACATTGAGATATCACCTTACACCAGTTAGAATGGCAAAAATTGACAAGGCAAGAAACAAGAAATGTTGGAGAGGTTGTGGAGAAAGGGGAACCCTCTTACACTGTTGGTGGGAATGCAAGTTGGTACAGCCACTTTGGAAAACATGTGGATGTGACTCAAAAAATTAAAAATAGAGCTACCTTATGACCCAGCAATTGCACTACTGGATATTTACCCTAAAGACACAGATGTAGTGAAAAGAAGGGCCATATGCACCTCAATGTTCATAGCAGCAATGTCCGCAATAGCCAAACTGTGGAAAGAGCTGCGATGCCCTTCAACAGATGAATGGATAAAGAAGATGTGGTCCATATATACAATGGAATATTACTCAGCCATCAGAAAAGATGAATACCCAACTTTTACATCAACATGGATGGGACTGGAGGAGATGATGCTAAGTGGAATAAGTCAAGCAGAGAAAGTCAATTATCATGTGGTTTCACTTATTTGTGGAACATAAGGAATAGCATGGAGGACATTAGGAGAAGGAAGGGAAAAATGAAGGGGGAAAATCAAAGGGAGAGATGAACCATGAGAGACCATGGACTCTGAGAAACAAACTGAGTGTGTTGGGGGGGGGGTAATGGGTAACCAGGTGATGGGTATTAAGGAGGGCCCATATTACATGGATTACTGGGTGTTATATGAAAACAATGAAGGGTGGATCACTACATCAAAAACTAATAATGTATTGTATGATGACTAACATAATAATAAATTAAATTAAAAAATAAATTAAACCATGTTTGTTATATTGTAAAAGTTCAATACATTCATTTCCCCCTTTCCTTCAAATGTACCATTTCTTCTCTGATCACCTACAAATATCTCCTTTTATTCTTGTTTTATTACAAGGAGAGCCACAAACATATCCATGAGGCCCAAAGTTGGCTTGTGCATTAATACTTAAAAAAAAAAAAATGTCCTCCAGGGATCCTAGAAGAGTTGGGCCAACCTTGCTTAACTAAACAAACACTCCTTAGAGTTTCAGGGTTCTTTTGAAAAAGGATTGACCTATCCAAGAAGTCTTATGATTTAAGTTGCCTTTTTTATTTAAAACCAGGAAATAGCATTTCTCTTTTTTCAAAAGCCATTTTAGATATTTGAATTCAATTCAACATAAACTTTCAGGGTATGCCAAATTTGACCCACATATGTTCCCTGATGCCTAACTCTTTTGGGTCCACTTATTTGACCCTGATCTAATAAAGAAAATAAGACCTTTACATGCTTATGTTGGCAGCAAGTGTTTGATTTCATTCCCTTTGGGGAATGTCATTGACATAAATGCTTCTGTGTGGTACACCTTAAAGAACATTACAGTATAGTAACTATGCCAGTAATGGTCTGTTTACTTAAACTCAATTCAGTGGTATAAATATTACTTTAAAATGTCAGCAAAAATGTATTTTTAAATCACTGGAAAAGTACACAGAGAGAATTGGTGATTTTAGATCTTGGCAAAAAGCTATAAAGAAATAAGGTGCCAGATATGTACTCTGCTGGAAAAATTAAGCTTAATGATTATTTTGTTTTGAGAGGAAAAAAAATTAAGAGAATGACTTGAACTTTGAGGAAGAAAAATAATGTAGAATAAAAGAAACTTGGTAGAGGTGACATAAAAATTGGACAGATGGATACAAATGATACTTGCTCTTAAAATTCCACACATAAAAGAATGTAAAATAGCATTTCAACATCGTAATTCAATGTGACATTAGCTAGTACTAAAATGGGTAAACATACATGAGCTTATCTATTTTGAAGTTCTTTTAACTATTGAATCAGAAAATTAGGTTAGGTTTATAAAATGTTTTGCTTTTGCAAAAACAAGCTCACACAAATATAGATCATGGTCATTGTTGGATTTTTATTGTGTGTGAATGTTTAGCATAACATGTTTGCCGAGCAAGTTGAGAAACCTAAGAAGTGTTCTGAAGAGCCCTGGGAGTTTGAGTGTCATCTTCTCAAAGGGGGAAGAGAATTTCAGTCTTACAGGATAGGAGTGAAAACAGGGCTAAGGCGAGCAACAGATGATCCCAGATTCAGTGAATCCTATATAGTGTTGGGGTAAGAGAAAGTTCTAGGGTCTTTGAGTCTATCATTACTTGAGTAGAGTCCATCACCTACCTTGACGTGGTGGACTTTGAAACCAGGCAGTACTGAAAGTATTAAGTCAAGCCTTTTGGTGCTTATTATCTTCAGAAGAAGCTGTGGTGCCAGGTATTAGGGGTGAGACTACTAGCAGGGGGCTGACAGCATTGCAATCACTGTATTGTAAGAAAGTTTCAAGTATTAGATCTATTGTTGTTGGAGTCCCATGTAGTATTGTGAAGTCACAGTTCCTCCATTTATCCGAAAATAAATGTTTTGGGTTTTTTTTTAAGATTTATTTATTTATTTATTTTAGAGAGAGAGTACGAACATGAGCAGGAGGGGCAGAGGGAGAGGGAGAGAGAATCTGAAGCAGATTCCGTGCTGAGTGCAGAGCCTGAGATGGAGCCCAATCTCACAGCCCTGAGATCACAACTTGAACTGAAACCGAGTTGGACGCTTAACTGACTGCACCACTCAAGTGCTCCCCAAATAAATGGTTTGAGTGATTATTGTTTGCTGGGTACCATCTAAGACCTAGCTTCCCAAGATTAGTAAGTATACAATTCCTGCCCTCAAGAATCCTAAATTCCCAAAATTAGTAAATGCACAATTCCTGCCCTTAGTGCACAGTTCTACCTGTTCAATGGTGTGTACAATGTTCGGTGGTGATCATTGATGTTCTCACTATCAGTAGGTAGGGACTAAAGCCAAAAGATGAGTGCACATCTCAGAAAAAATAGTCCTTATATAAAGGGCCATTGACCCACAGTTTCCACAAAGCAGAAGTTAAGGGGATGGAAAGGAAGGATTAGAGTTAGTATGGGCTATGTCCAGGAAGGGTGAAGCACAGGATAGTTTAGAGTTGTTTAATAGCCTGTGAGAGCTGTAGGGGACCTGACCTGTCATCTATTAACTCATTCCTCTTTCAGCTCAAAAAGTGGAGCCTATAGGCTGAAAAGGTATGCTTTAAAGAGAACAATTAGCCTTTTTTGTGGCATAGATACTCTTAAAATATCCATATTTTATAGGGATATCCATATTTTATTTTAGAGATAATCCATATGCTGCTAACTTCACAGATCTTTCCAAGATCACCAATGATTACATTGTGTCTAAATTTACCCAATGCTTTTCACTGATTTTGTCTAAGTGATCTCATGACCATTTGACACTGGTCACTCTTTGCTGTTTAAAACTTTTGACTCCTTTGGTGGCATCATATCTTCCTGGATTTTCTCCTATTTTTCTGACCAGTCTTTCTGAGGTCTCCTTTTTAGTTTCTCTTCTTCGGCTAATCTCTACATCCTGATCCTGTTTCCTGGGGTTCTGTCCATCCTTCCTTTTTTTTTAAGATTTTATTTATTTATTTGACACAGAGAGAGAGAGAGAGAGAGAGCACAAGAAGGGGGAGAGGCAGGTAGAGGGGGAGGGAGAAGCAGACTCCCCACTGACCAGGGAGCCTGATGAGGGGCTCAATGCCAGGACTCTGGGATCATGACCTAAGCTGAAAGCAGATGCTTAACCAACTGAGCCACCCAGGCACCCCCTGTCCATCCTTCCTATTCTTATAATCCTCATAGTCTTTCTGAGCAGTCTGACCTCCTGCCATGACTTTACTTTCTGTTTGTAAGTTGATAATTCCTACACACATCTCAAACTAAGATCTGTCTCCTGGATTCCAGGCCCTTATTCCAGAAGCCTCTTGAATGTCTCCACTTGGCTGTTCCATGTGAGCCTTAAACTCAATAAACACAAAACTGAAATTATCATCATTTCTCCATCCTGACACTGTGTCCCCAAATCTCTTCCTCTTCTATTCCTCATTTTGCTTTGTACCATGATGCTTAGACTCCTCAAACCCAAGGTTAATTTTTGATTCATCCTCATATTCTTTTGAACATGTTTTTTACCTATTTAATTCCTTTCCTCCCCAATTTAGGGGTTGATTTCATGACCCTGACCATCATGTCCTGAGCTGAAATCAAGTTGGACACTTAACTGACTGAGCCACCAAGGTGCCCCTAAAAATATGCATTTTTAAAAATCTAGCAATACAGGAGAAACCAAGTGAATATGAAATGATGCTTAGGTTTACAATGAAACTATTTTATGCTCATCAGAGGGGCAAAAATGAAAAATGTGATGCTTTAAGTGTTGGTGATAATATGGAGACATGGGAATTCCAACATTGCTGGTGGTCTTTTGGCAGTGGACTTAGCAATAACTAGTAAACTCAAAGATGTATGTGTCCTTTGACCAGTAATTGGAACTTAAAGGTCCATACTCTAGAGAAACCATAGCACATGTACACAGGAAGAAATGTTTGGAGATAATGACTGCAGCTATGTGCAATAGCAAAACCATGTAAACAACATGAATATTCAATAGGAGAAGAGAAAAAATTCTGAATAGGTGTTCCCTCTGGGAATAAGAGGAGAATGAGATTAGGGAAAGTATCTGTATTGTTTCATTTATTAAGAGGCTTAGTGACTTTGCCAAGTTATACCAATTAGCCAGAACTTTAATAGTATAAAAAAGAGTAGAAATAGTAAAATTGGGGTTGAAGTATTAAAAAATAAAAATGTGTTTTTGGAAGGAATAAGGATCAAAATAAACCCAATGCCTTATGTAATTGTGGGTGGGTCAAAAACAATTTTTTATTTTGGCCAATTCACAAAGACCTGTCTTGACTCTATCAGAGAACTGTTGAAAACATTGTCTACTCTGACTTCCTGGATATGCCCTGCTTTAGTGGTGCCATGTAAACAACCTCACTGGCTTTTTCAAGGGGAGTTGTAATATGAAGGCATCATGTGATAGAAATTCTGTTATGTTTCCTTGCTAGTCCATTCCTTTTCTACCTGACCTTTAAATGTTTTAGTTTGTCATGACTCCATCCCCTTAACACTCTGTGTTCTCTCTCTAAGTGACTGCAACTATTTCTACATTTAAATGTCAAGTTCAGATAGCTCATCTAAGCTCTAGACTTCAAATAATCAACTACTCACTCAACATCCCACTGGGACTCTTATGGACAACTGAGAGTCCAAATCTAATACTGAATTCATTCTCTTCACCCACCTCCCCCAAACATATTCCTGCTGTGTTTCCTTCCCCAAATAGAATATCACCATCTACCCAACTGCAGCTACCAGAAAACTGGGAGTCATTTTTGACATCTCCCTCTCTCCTATCCTTTATATCCAACCCATCACAAAGTTCTGTTAATCCTACCTTATGGGGCACCTGGGTGGCTCAGTGGTTAAGCATCTGCCTTCGGCTCAGGTCATGATCCCAGGGTCCTGGGATCGAGCCCCGCATCGGGCTCCCTGCTCCGCGGGAAGCCTGCTTTCCATCTCCCACTCCCCCTGCTTGTGTTCCCTCTCTCACTGTGTCTCTCTATGTCAAATAAATAAATAAAATCTTAAAAAAAAAAATCCTACCTTATAAATATACTTCAAACACATTGACTTTTCTACAAATTCTTTACTACTCATAGTTTTTCCTGGCTTTTGCATCCTCACTGGCCCACTTATATGTGTCCGCATCCCCTCTCCCATATTTGATGAGCCTCCACCCCACTAAGTCACTCTCCACACTATATCAATGGTGATCTCTTCAAAATGCAAATCTGAATGTATCACCCCTGCCTAAAACAGTTTGCCATTGTTTTGGAGGTCCTTCCCAGAATCCTTCACAGGCTCTACTGGACCTGGTCTCTCCCCATGTTGGAAGCTCATCTCATTGCAGCTTTCTCTTCTCACTCTTCTTAAATCTAGCTTCCAATCATACTGTCTCTCTTTTGATTCCTGAAGTGGTCAAGCTCCTTCCCAGTTCACAGCTTTGTTCCATTCTGCTCCCTCTGCTATAAAACTGACCCCAGCCACTACTTCCCAATTCCTCCACTTAGGAGATGTCACTTCATTCTTCAGCTCTCAGCTCAGACATGACTTTCCCAGGAAGCCTTCCATGACCACCGTAGAAGGGATTATTAGTTTTATAGTTACCCAACTCTGCACTTCTTAATAGCATTTAACCAAAAGGTAATTAAACACTCAATTGCATAGTTGTCTACCCACCACACTAAATACTAAGTTTAACAGGAGTAGTATAGTGCTTACTGTTCACTGTTGTGTTCCCTGTTTATAGCCCAGTGCACTGCCAAGTAGTGCCTGAGTGAAAGGCTGGTTTCTGGAATGTCTACGGAGAGAAGGAACTGCAGGGGACTGCGCAATATTTGGAAATCAGTTCTTTTTATTATTTCAGAAAACTAGTCTGGAATAGTAGTTTTAAAGGTTTTTAAACTTATATGGAATTAAATATGTAGCTATGTCTTCATCGGTATTTGAGTGTTTTCCTAAGCTGAAGTGCATTTCCTTGAAAAAAGTGATGTCACTTTTGCATGTTAGATAGGCTTGGTTTCAGAGGCTGTAGTGTTTGTGCTTGGGAATGACTCTTTAGAACACTCTCTAGAGTAAACCCTCAAATAATCCTTAGCCAAAGAGTATTAATTGTGGGCTGGTGAGTGAGGAGAAGAAGAAAGAATGATTTTTCCCACGAATGGTATGAATGTCTTGTCTCTGGTATTGAAAGAGAATGGATTTTGGATTCAGATTTGAGTCAGAATCTCATCTTTCACTTAAACTTTGGCTAAAAATTTTAACTGCCCCCAGCTTCAGTTTCTTAATTTATGTAATTGATTCTATCTCACCTTCATGTGAACATTTATGTAAATACCATAGCTTTATTGAGATAACATTAATCAAGCTCTTAGCATAGTGCTTGCTCCTGGTAGAGACTCCCACAAACTGGTTTACCTGTCCTTGAATTGGCATCGAGGGCCTCAGATAATTGAAGTCAGAGTTTGAACACTTGAAATCCTCCCCTTCTTAAAGCTTATTCTAAGAAACTATTTTGATAGACAGACTGAATGAAATATTGTATGATCATAGTAACATAACAGTCAAGGTACTTTTATACATTTGGAGAAATAGATAATGAAGCAAGGAAAAAATATTTCTAGCAATATAGTGCTTTATTGTAAGAAGGCAATAAAGCAAGTCTGTCTCACCAGGGCTGGATATCGTTTAGTTGTGACCTTCCTAGAATATAGTAGTAGGTGTGTTGTGAAGAGTAGCTGGAAGAACCAACACATCTTCCTGCATTGGAGAGTGATTCATCCATCCTGCAGCCCATTTATCTCACAAATATCTGAGTGCTCAGGATATGGCAGGCACTGTGCCTGCAGTAGAAGTCCAACAGTAAACAAGACACAGTTCTGCTCTGGTGTAGGGCAGGGAGAAGGAAAAGTAAAAGATAATAAGCAAATATATACGATATCAGGTGGTGATAAATAGAATAACACATAAAAAAGAACAAGGGGATAGAGAGGATGTGTGTGTGTGTGTGTGTGCACAGTCTTTAATACAAGATGGTCTGCGAAAGCCTCTAAAAGGCAGATTAGAACAGAGGCTTGAAGATACAGAGGGAGGAGGTCTTGTGGGGCCCTGAGGGGATGGATTTCCAAGCAGGGGTGACAACAAGAATGAAGGTCCCAAGCAGTGTGCCTGGTGTATCTAAAAAATGGCAAGGGAGGTGGGGCCAGAGCAAGCAAGGGTGAGAAGGAGGGAGGTCAGTGAGTTGGTAGGGTCCAGTAATCCCATACTGAGATTTTTGGCTTTGAATCCTAGAGAGCTAGGAAGCCATGGGGGCACGGGGTTTGAGCATGATTTTATTTACCTTTTAACTGGATTATTCTGGCTGCTGGGGGGAATGGGCTGTTGGACGGCATGGGCAGAAGCAGGGAGACTGTTTAGGAGACTGTTACCACAGCTAGATCAGAAGTATGTTCCCTTCAGTACTAGCTGTAAGGTTATATTAATAAAATATACCTCCATATGGTGTTCTTTCACCAAAAAATGTTCTTTCTACTGTCTACTGACTACCACATTAAATGCAGCCTGTTTCTCTTCATTTATTATTTTATTTCCCTCTATATACTATCCCTCAAATATTTAAACTAGAGGAATAATAAAAGGGATGGTGAAGTATAGTTGAATTTTGGATCCACATCAAGGTAGAGCTGACAGGATTTGCTGATGGATCAGATGAAGGGTATAAAAGAAAGAGGAATCAAGGACAGCACTTAAAACTTGAGTCTGAGTAACTGGAAGACACGGGGATGATTAAGAGAGGGACAGATGCGGGGGATGCTTTAAGGTCTTTTTTATTGTCTAAGTATCTTCTATTCCAACATAGTTTCTGGAATCCTATCTTAATACCTGTCAGCCATTGTCTGCCTTTGGCTTTGTTGACTGCTGAGGGCTGAGTTCTGTGGGATACAAGAGACTTGTCTGGCATGAAGGATATTCCATAAAGGAAGTTGGGAGGAGTGTAAGACAAAGATTGCACCTATTTGCTGCTTAGCCAAGGGCTAGCCCTGTTTATTAAAAAACATTCCAACTGTCTCCCTACAGGGCCAAAGCTGGAGGAACAGCTGGAGGTGATTCCCAGCTTGGCAGAGGTTGCAAAAGCCATTAAATCTCCAAACAATGAATGTTGAACTTTTCCAAGTTTTAGTCAGTGAAAGCATAGAGCTAGAAGAGGGAAGACTCAAAGAAGGTTGTAGCTGGAAGGGATGTTAGCTAAAGACTAACTCAGAGTGACATGACTCAGAGAGGCATGAGACTCTGTGAGGTTATATAACTTCTGTGGGGATGTGAGAGTGGTGGAGAAAGAACCAGAACCTGGGTCCCTGACTCCCAGGGCAGTACTTTTCTTGCTGTACTATGCTGGAGGGAACATGGCAGTCCCAGCTATGCACTGACTTGCAGCAAATCATCCTTTACTCTAGGGAGGCTGGAAATCATGAAGACTTCATTATGCTACTCTAAATCCCCTGGCTAAATTTACCCTGATACGGAAACTGAAGCTGGCTGGGTTTCCTGGTCTAGGCAAGTAAAGAATAGTCATAATAGTCCTTGCTTTCCGCTGGGGATAGAAGAGTATAGACATCATGGATTGTAAGCATAATGATTGGGAAAAAATAGTGTGTAATGAATGATGTAGTAAACCATGCATGTGGATAATTGAAATTCATTTATATGTAACTACCGTAAAAATAAGATTGTAGTATTTAAATTTCCTTGCTTTATCAAACTGGCAGGTGAAAGCAAAATGGCTTGATGTGAATTTCAGCCATCTTTTTTAGGATATCAAAGGAGCTGCTAAGGGGTAGGAAAGGTTCAACATAGACTATTGTGGAAAGAAAGAAAGGTGTTATGAGTAGTTAGCCCCTGAGAAACTGAGATTGGTTTGTTTGTTTCTATTCAAATACTTTGAAAATCCAGGTGAAATTTGTGAATAGCTTCTCTGTAGGGCCAAGATCATCTCTGATTACTACAAAGTTATTACACCCCCATGTCAACAATGGTCAGTGCTCATACAAATTGCAGTCACATTCTCAGCTTCTGTGTGTGTGAGTGTGTGTGTGTGTATGTATCTGTAAAATCAAGTAGAATGGGACAGTCCAGTCTTTTGGTAAAAGTTTGTCATTGTTTTAGCTATTATGCTTGATATCTAAGCATAATATCCAACTTGATTTCCAAGTTCAATGACTCTAGACATTACTAAAATTTAGGGACCCACTCAGTTCTGTACCCATTGACTAATACCTGATATTTCTCATTTTTAAAAAAATTTTTATATATTTATTTATTTGACAGAGAGAGAGAGAGAGCGAGCAAAAGCAGGGGGAGCAGCAGGGCAGAGGGAGAGGGAGAAGCAGGCTTCCCACTGAGCAGGGAGCCCGATGCAGGATTTGCTCCCAGAACCCTGGAATCATGACCTGAGCTGAAGGCAGATGCTTAACAGACTGAGCTACCCAGGCACCGCTGTTCCTCATTTTTTTAAGGAAAAAGTTTTTTCATAACTGTATATTTCTCACTCGGTGTGTTCTAAAATGGAATATTTCTTTTATTTCATTCTACATCATTGCCCTGTGGTCTTCTGTCTTTGGTTTCTGAGACATAGATCCCCAAGGGTTCAGGAAGAATATTCTTCTTTGAAAGCTGAATGCTGGATCTCTGATAGTTCAAGACAGAGAGCTATTTTTCCATGAAGTCATGTGACACTGTTATTCCCTTTTCAATCTGGCAGCATCTGTAGGAAGACTTCAATTAGTTGCACAAAACAATCTACAAGTTAAAGTTAGAGTGATTTTCTTCCCTGTTAGATCTGGTTACACTTTATTCTTTCTGTTTTCATATTTGTCTATTGTGCTAATTGATTAAGCTCCTACTCTCTGCCTGGGAGTACACAAACCCCCCAATGAGCATGGCACATTTTCCTAATTATATTCTAAGATATGGAGGAGGTGGTGGGGTGTTGAATTTTTCCATTCCTGAAGGTTTTATAAACCACACGTAGAGGTAAAATCAGTGAATCCTGCCTTTCTGCTTTCCTTTGGATATATTACAGACCAAATAGGAAAAAAAGATTTAGATTTTTAAGATAAAATGCAAAACTAGAAAATTCTGAGTGTGTCGCAGGGTGCTTCTGGCTAAGGCCAGGCTTCCAGTTCATTATTCTGGGCCTTTAGTTTTCTTCAGTGAAGTGTAAAGAAAGCTTTACCATGTTTTCTCAGTCTCAACAAGCTTTTATACTGCCCTAAAAATTGATAACCCAAATTCTAGCTGCAGAATTTACTGCTTTTGTCTCTGTTTGCTCATTTGGCCTTGCTCCTTCTCTCCCATTCGCTCCCCCTTTATAAATAGTTAAATGCATTTTGTTGGGAATGAAACATACAGGTATCAATTTTTAGGGCAGTATAAAAGTCATTCCTTCCATTATCCAAGTGGGTAAGCTGACCTACTTACTCCATTCTAAAATAATTTCTGCCGGTGTACTTTTAAAACTCTCTGTGTTCTAAAATCACCTGTTGGTAACTATGATGTCCAGCAATCAATAAAAGCAAATATCAGTATTTTATATTGTACTGTTGTTTCGTGTGTTTTTTTTAGTGCTCTTTTCAGCAGTGTTGTCTGTTATTGATGACTAACTTTCTGAAATGAGAAGATAGGCCATACCAGGAGCTCCTGTTTGAGATCCACGGATTTGGTGGTTCGATCCGTAAATGAGATTGATCCTGTGCCAGCAGAGTGAGTGTCCTAAGAGAGGCCACAGCCATATGGCGACAGCATACAGAACTTGATATAAATTAGGGCTGATCTTATAGCAGAAGCCACCCCCTGCCTCCAAATTATACTGTCACAAATCTGTTTCCATGGGAAAGCAGAGGGGAGAAGCTGCCTGGTCCCATTATTCATTTGAAAGCAGCCTCCATATCAGCTAGAGAGAGTGTGCTTGTGTAGGTGACAGTTGCTCAGAACTTTTCCCTTAGTCACATAGGCATTTGATGCCCAAACTGACTTCCTATTTGCATTCCGTTTCAGGGAAACTTTAGACAGGCATTGTCTTGGATTGCCTGCAGTCCTTTAGTTGCTTTGTAGAAGGTGTTGTTGCAAGGCTTTTTTGTATGGTCTCCTCAGCTTGGGGCAGGGGTGTTGGTGTCCAGAGATAGCTGACTCATGATGTCCAGACCCACACAGGACTGGCTTTTGCTACCAGCAAGTGTGTGTGTGTGTGTGTGTGTGTGAGATTTAAACACACATGCAGATACACATATATAATGAAAAAGACTGAACTAGCCTCATAATTCTATCACTCACTTGATGGAACATGGGAGGAAAAACTACTTGGAAAAAGAAAACAAAATTTCAGTCAGAATGATTCTTTTTTTTTTTTTAAATAATGTTATGTTAATCACCATACATTACATCATTTGTTTTTGATAAGAATGATTCTTGATGAACAGGGGATCTGAGTAAAGGAGAAGCTTGGCATCTTTGCGCAGATGTGACTTGGTGACACACTTTCCCTGATCAGGAGGCCCTTTCCCTACAAAGGATTGAAACTTCATTTCCCTGTGAGTCCCAGCGTAGTTGTCCATGTTCTCATTCACTCCTATTTTGATGATGAGACTAAAAAATATTTGCTCTTCATGACCTTTTTTTTTTTTTCATTTCTACACAGATTTGTAACACAATCTCAACTTGTTTCAGACACATTCTTAGTGATTTGTGTAAATATCTAAGGAAGCATCTTAATCTTACCGGCCCATATTCTCCAGACCAGGTGTTCCCTGATCAGTACATTAGGCAAGGCAGCTTGCTATTATTATTGGTGGAAGCAAGCTCATCTTTAATTGATTAACCTTGAGTTAACACATGTGTTTTCTGCTAGACCTGTTTCTAGAGTTCACTTTCTGAAGTTTCTCTATATCAATGGTGTTTGCATTAAAGTATTTATTGTATTATGTTTATATATACAAAACAACAGGTAACATACATAAGTTCTGAAGAAAAATCATGAACATTCACGAATTTACAGCGAAATTGAGAACTGGAACATTACAATACTGTTCTCTCTTCCCTCCAATATGTGGTAACTACTATCCTGAAGTTTATCTTTATCAATCTCATCCTTACTTTTTTGGAGGCAATTTTTATACGTATGTAACCCTTAAGAATATTTTGTTGAGTTTTGTTGCTTGAACTTTATTCAAATGCTACAATTCTCAATATTTTTCAACTTCCTTTTTTTGCTCAACTTTGCAATTCCTTGGTGTTGTTACACATAATTATAATTCACTCATATTCACTGTTGCATAATATACCTTTGTGAGGCTATACAAAATGTATCTATTTCCTGTTGAAGAATTTTTAGATTGTTTCTTTTTTTTAATTATGGTTTTGCTACCATGTACATTCTTACACTTCGCTCTGGGGATGGATGCAGAATTGCTAGGTCACAGTGTTTGCTATTATTCCACATGAGAAAATAATGCCCAATTGTTTTCCCAAGTGACTGTTCAGTTTCCACATCTCAGCACATATGTAAATTCCTTTTGATCCCTGTCCTTGCCAGTACTTTTATTTCCAGGCTTTGCAATTTTTGGTAATCTAATGGGCATAAAACAGCATTTTATTAGTAACTAAGACAATACAAATTAAGATGCCAAAGAGGTTCGGCATTTATGGTGTATAAATTGGCCATTTCTCCTTTCTCTTTGTGAAATAACTGTTCAAGATGTATGTCCCTTTTTCTTTTTTTTTATTTTATTATGTTATGTTAATTAGCATACATTACATCATTAGTTTTTGATGTAGTGTTCCATGATTCATTGTTTGCGTATAACACCCAGTGCTCCATGCAGTATGTGCCCTCTTTAATACCCATCACCAGGCTAACCCATCCCCCCACGCCCTCCCCTCTAGAACCCTCAGTCTGTTTCTCAGAGTCCACAGTCTCTCATGGTTCGTCTCCCCCTCCGATTTCCCCCCCTTCGTTTTTCCCTTCCTACTATCTTCTCTCTCTCTCTCTCTTTTTTTTTTTTTAACATATAATGTATTATTTGTTTCAGGGGTACAGGTCTGTGATTCATCAGTCTTACACAATTCACAGTGTTCACCATAGCACATACCCTCCCCAATGTCTATCACTCAGCCACCCCATCCCTCCCACCCCCACCACTCCAGCAACCCTCAGTTTGTTTCCTGAGATTAAGAATTCCTCATATCAGTGAGATCATATGATACATGTCTTTCTCTGATTGACTTATTTCGCTTAGCATAATACCCTCTAGTTCTATCCATGTTGTTGCAAATGGCAAGATTTCGGGTTTTTTGATGGCTGCATAATATTCTGTTGTATATATATACCACATCTTCTTAATCCATTCATCTGTTGATGTGATGTCCCTTTTTCTAATGGGTTGCTTGTCTTTTCCTGACATGTAAGAGCTTTTATATAGTTACTTGGCCTTTGTCAGTTGTATGTGTTGCAGTTAAAGTCCTTCTGGTACATGACTTGTCTTTTCACTTTGTTTATGCTATCTTTTGATGAATAGAAGTTCTTAATTTTAACAGGGATGAATTTGTTATAACTTTTTTTTCATGGCTAGTGCTTTCTATGTCTTCAGATGACCTCCCCTACCCTGAGGCTATATTCTCCCAAATTAAACATCTTAAAATTTTGCCACCTATTTGATGTCCTTAATCCATCTAGGATTGATTTGATTTTTGTGTATGGTAGGATGTGAGAAGTTTAGTTTCATTTTCTTTTCCTAAGGGAGAATCACATCAGTCATCACTATTTATTAAGTAGTTTCCTTCTTTCCCAGTGATCTTCAAAGTAACAGATATTTCAGATTTCTATGTTCATGTCTACCTACTTTGGGACTCTTCATTCCATTTGGAAAAAAGATGTTTTAAAAAAACCACACAAAATCTTTAGTTATGAATTTGTATTGAATTTTATCAAGTATTTTTTTCCCCTGGAAGTTGAGATCCCATTGTTTTTCTCCAGTAATCTGTTAATGTGGTAAAGGACATCTATAGTCTCTATTAAACCACCCTTGATTTCCTATGACAGTCTCAACTCAGTCATGATGTTATATGTATTTTTTTAACTACTGGGTTTAGTTTGTTAAGATTTTGTTTGTAACTTTTGCAACTTTGTTTCTGAGTGAAATTTGCCTGTGACAGTCTCTTTATAAGCTATCCTTTACTAGTTTTGGTATTAAAATTATGTTTGCCTCCGAATGCATTGGGGAATGTTCCTCTTTTTCTCTTCTCTAGAAGAGCTTGAGATGATTTGTACTTTGGAAGTTTCATAGAATTCACCTTAAAAAAATCTTACTTGTCTTTTTTTTTTTTTAAACTGGAGAAGATTTTCAACTAATGATTGAATTTCTTTCACGGTCATCGTATATTTAGGTTTTTTTTTTTTTTTAAAGATTTTATTTATTTATTTGAGACAGAGAGAATGAGAGAGAGCACATGAGAGGGGGGAGGGTCAGAGGGAGAAGCAGACTCCCTGCCGAGCAGGGAGCCCGATGCGGGACTCGATCCAGGGACTCCAGGATCATGACCTGAGCCGAAGGCAGTCGCTTAACCAACTGAGCCACCCAGGTGCCCTAGGTTTTTTTTAATAATTACTTGATGCAGTTTTAAGTTTTCTTTCTTTTTTTTCCTAGGAAAAGCTTTCTTGTAGGATCTCAAGCTTAATAGGAATCTTAGGTTCAGTTTCCCAGTCTTGTAAGACTTCATCTCACGTTTTCAGAGCTACATCCCTCATAGAAAGCACTTTTTAAAATAATTTTTGCAAAGGCACTATTTGGTTTTATGATGATGTAAAACCAAATAGTCCTTGTATATCATATTGCTGATGTAGGCATTTGGCCTTAGGGCAATCTCTAAGTTATTTTATAAGCCTTAACTCTCAAACTGCTTGCACACATTATTTTTTTCAGAGATATCTGGGAAGATTCTGATTTTGGTTTGCCTGATTTGTGTATGTCCCCATGACAGGAGTAGCACCCTCCCCAGTCCACCCCCAGGGAAAATATGCCTCACTTGAGGAACTCTGAAAACTCATCTCCCTCTCTTCTAACTCCTGGGAAGCTGCCCTAACTATAAATACCTCATGAACTAAGAAGCAGTGAGTGGCATATATGTGCATGTGGTTACACAGTAGTTATAAGGAATCAGTTTCCTTCACTATAAACACAATAAATTGATGTTTATTATTTTAAAAAAAGAGCTTATGCATTAAATTGACATTTCATGCATCTGAAACATACCAGTGTTTTTAACTGTTACATGTACCAACAATAACCATGTGGGGAAACCCTAGCAAATATTTCAAATGTCACATATCTTTTACGGCTTTAACCCGCTTTTCATTTTATTTGCAATCTGCAAAAGTTAAAGGATGATCCAACAACAAAACAAGTTCTCGCTTTTGATGAGTTGAGTGAGGTTGCCAGAGGCTTGTTTGATTAGCTATTTTCCTCATAATAGCCACATGCGTCTCTGCCCCTAACCATTTCTCCTTGCAAATTTTAGCAAGTGCCTGAAGCTGAGAAGTGACAGGATCTGCCTGCCTCAAAAGGCATGTTAGGCTATGTTCAGGTTATACTGGGCTGAGAGATTTCTAAGGAGGAAATAGTAAGATCTGGTGACTAAGTTTTTCTCACCCCACTTCACCTCTCCCACCCCCAACTACTTCTTGCTAGCCCTAAACTTCTCTTTTTAATGATATCTTGCTGGAAAAGCTCATTACTAGTTCACAGGAAATGCTTTTCTCAGAAGAGTAGTTTGAAATCCAGTTGTTAACTTATGCCTATGTTTTCTCTTCTAAAGCAGAAATAGTGTGCCATTTGAAAAAAAAAATTTCTTTCCTATAGTCATAATTGTATACTACATTTGCTGCAATATTAGGAATGGAACAAAAGAGGTGTTTTAGAGCAGGAGTTGACAAATTTTTCTGTAAAGAGCCAGATAGAAAATATTTTAGTTTGTGGGTCATATGGTCTCTGCCACAACTACTCATCTCTGCTGCAAAAGCACCAGAGACAAGATGGCAGTGCATAAAGAATATGCATGGCTGAGATGGGTGTGGTTTTATGTTTAGTTTTATATTTGAGAATGGTCATTTTTGCATGAGAGAAGAAAATGAGTGAGGCAGAATGAGAATGGAGGCAGGGAGGCCAATAAGAAGACCCAGTTCCCAACATTTTGACTGGTACATCTTGACAATGATGGTCAGGCTGCTGGGCATTATTACATTATCATAAAATTCATGTCATGTTAACCAAATCTACAAAAGACTAATTAGTGCCATCAAGTCAATCTATAATTTATTAAAGGTGTGCCTGATCTTACAGTCAAGGTAAGTTGTCTTGTAACATTTGTTTCCTTCTACAAGGAAAATTATCTTAGAAAACAAAACCACCTAAAAGCATTCTCAACTGTGACTGTAGAGCCAGAGCAAGGATGCTGACCATCATTATGGGATGTACTCACCAAGTTATTGTGGCCAAATGAGTAGGCCAGCTCTGTTTTAGGGATCAAGAATTAACTCTTGATTTGGAAGGAAACTGAAAGTCCAATGTTCACTGACTACATTTATGATATCATCTCTAATTGGTTATGACACCTCTGTTACATAACTCTGAAAAGGAAGCTTATGACATTTTGTAGTCTATAATTATTAGATAGCTCTTTTGTTTCTTTTTTAACTTCTACAAGATATTAGGTATTTAGTGTCTCTTTCCAGAGATCTAGAATGGTTGCATTGAGGAGTGTCCTCTTCCCAGGACAGTCTTGGGAATGTAGACGAATGCTCATCCTCTAACTCTCCTTTGTTACATTCTGCCCTTAATTCCAGTTATTCTCATAGTTGTGATATCCAATTATAGGTATCAAAGGTCTCCAGTCTATAGGCACCATGGTAGGTAGTGGGAATACAAAGATGAGAAGATATTTTCTGCTCACAAAGAGCTTACAGTTCCATGGGGGATGGAGGAAGGGCTTCAGTCATACAATTGATATAATTCATAAAACGTGATATATTCTTCATCATTATTGAGGGAGGGATGTGGAAACCACTCAGTCACTCTTTAAAATTAAACTTTCCCCCTGTTTCCCCTCAAAACTTGAAGTTTCATCTTTATTTTCAGGAAAGCATGATTCCAACTCCACTTCTTTAATAACTATTCTGTTTGGGTAAATTTATCTCTTGTTGGCCAGCCTTCAAATCTGACAAAATGTACAAGTCACAGAGATGCTCAATGTGTTATTACAGAAGAGGTGGCCACTCCCACCATTAGCCACCACCAGAGAGACATCATTTTCCTGATAACTTAAAACTATGAAGACCCCTAAGTTGGGGAAACCTCAGGACTGAATGATTTCAGAATACATGGTTTACTCTCTAGCAAACTAGGAGATGAGCTTGAAGATTAAACAAAAAAAGCCTTGGTTTCATTTATAATAGTTTAATTCCTTTTGTGTGGGCTTGACATCATATCCACCAACCTCATCATCTATGATTTGAAAATCCAGTGAAGTAACAGAAACAAGTTCCTTGAAGTATGAATTAATGAACATTGGTTTAAGCACCACTTTCTATCTTCCAGTAGAAACAGTAAGTGAAGTACTTTAAGCTGGAAGATGGATAAGAGTTGTTATGAGATTTTTATTTTAAAGATTTTATGTATTTATTTGACAGAGACACAGCAAGAGAGGGAACACAAGCAGGGGGAGTGGGAGAGGGAGAAGCAGGCCTCCCGCGGAGCAGGGAGTCTGATGCGGGGCTCGATCCCAGGACCCTGGGATCATGACCTGAGCCGAAGGCAGACGCCTAATGACTGAGCCACACAGGCGCCCCTATTATGAGATTGTTTTTGCTTCTTTTCTCTCATCATCTACCATATAATTTGCTGATAGTGTAACGCTTTGGATAAAATTCACTAAATTTGGTAAACTTAAGGGAAACCAAGGTGAGAATTTTTTCTTTTAAACTGCTATATTTTTCAGTAGTATAGAACCATTATAACTAGTGTTTAACAGAAGCATACCCTTGCCTCTAAAGGCACAGAAATATTATAAGATTTAGTTGTGTAAACTTAAGTACTCTAGGTTTTTTAAGTCTGAAGATGTAGAAATTTGTCTCTTAGGAGGCATGTTGTTTGACCTTAATGAAACAGAAGAAGTATAAATTGGAAAAAAAAAAATCTCTTAGCTTTATATATATAAACATGTTCTTCATCTCCAAACTGAAAAGATAATATTTGTTGCATTAAGAAAGGCAAAGCTGCTCTTTTTTTCCTAGTAAGAATTCTAGGAAAAGCAAAAAACTTGTTAAAACACTTAATTCTTCTTTTCTATGTGACTCACAGTTTCCTTTTTGCTTCTGACAACATAAGTATCTTTGTATCTGTGCATCAGCCTGCCTAAGGCTTCATCTCCTTCTGTCGCTCAAAGACAGAGCCATGGGGACACTTCCAAGAGTCAGTTAAGGAGAATGCACACACTTAAAACCCACACCTGTTAATCCCCCATCTTTTCCAAGAGTTTCTTATTCAGTATTAGACTTAGAGCCTTTGTGAAAGCGTCCAGAATATTTTAACATTTCCTGCTTCATCTACAACTTAGAGCCAGAAGTATAGCCCCAGTTTCTTCCAAGATGTTTTATGAGCAAAGAGTCATGTGCTCTGTAATCATTCTTAGTTTAAGATGCCTCAGGTTTCATGCTTTGGGGATAGAGAAGGAAAGCACATTTTCTCCTGACACTTCCAGTCCATGGAATATATGTTTTAGAATTCTCATTTTTTTTCCAGCTGGACTGTGATTTCCTGATCACCAAGTTGGGATGCTGCATTAAAATGCATAAGTCTCGGGGCACATGGGTGGTTCAGTCAGTTAAGCATACAACTCTTGATTTTTGGCTCAGGTCGTGATCTCAGGTTTGTGAGATGGAGCCCCACATCAGGCTCTGTGCTGAGCATGGAGCCTGCTTAAGATCCTCTCTCTCCCTCTCCCTCTGCCCCTCGCCCCTGCCCCCTGCTCGCACATGCATGTCTTTTCCATGTGACAGTTGGAAGTTGGGGGACCACTGAATCCCATTTCTCAGTAATTGTATTGTGAGCAATGCAATATAACAAAGATGATTATGAAAGTCTGCAGTGGACTTGGTGCTGGGCTGTCCTAGAATGGTCACCATCAGCCCGTCTGTCCTGAATGAGGCCTTCTTAGGCACCTCTGGGTAGTGTCTGAAGCCTATCATTTTCACTTAAACCTAGGACAATATAGTAATTATGCCTCAGCCTATGTGATTGATGTGGACACCAAGACTGGTTGGTGATTTCTTTCTTTTTTTTTTTTTCTCGAAGATTTTATTTATTTGAGAGAGAGAGCAGAGTGAGAGAGAGCATAGGAGCGGGGCTGGAGAGGGGCAGAGGGAAAGGGAGGGGAAGAAGCAAACCCCCTGCTGAGCGGGGAGCCTGATGTGGGGCTCGATACCAGGGCCCTGGGATCGTGACCTGAGCCAAAGGCAGATGCTTAACTGACTGAGCCACCAAGGCACCCTTGGTTAGTGATTTCTTTTATCTTGCTGTGTTGGGTATGTGAGATAACATTATTTGTTACAATGTGGCCTATGTGTTGTACATAACACAGCAGGAACAGTGGGGGACCTGATTATCTCCTGGGTTCACATCTAACTCCTCCTAGATCCATCTACTGCTACCGACTATTGGGATGGTTAGAAATAAAAAGTTATTTCTAGAACATATGTCATTATCTTAGTCCATTTAGGCTGCTGTAACAAAATACCTAAGATTGGGTGGCTTATAAACAATAGGAATTTATTTCTTGCAGTTTTGGAGGTTAGAAGTCAAGATCAAGGTGTCAGCATGGTTGGATGAGGGTCCTCTTCTGGATCACAGACTTCTCACTGAGTCTTTACCTGGTAGAAGGAGCTAGGGATCTTTCTGGAACTTCTTTTATAAGGTAGTAATCCTATTCATAATGGCTCCATCCTCAGAGCTTAGGCACTTTCCAAAGGCCCCAGCTCCTAATACCATGATCTTTGGAGGTTAGGATTTCAACATTTGAATTTGGAGGGGTACACTCAAACCATAGCAGTCATTGCACATGAGGGACTTGCTTATCATAGGTAAATATTTGAAATTGTAAAAAAATACAAGAAAAAGTATCTCCATAATTCTATCACATAGGGACAACTGCTTTTGGTTTATATCCTTCTAGCCTTTGAACTTTTTTTTTTAAGTTTTATTTATTTATTTATTTGAGAGTGAGAAAGAGAGAGAGTAAGAGCACATGTGCAAGTAAGGAGAAGGGCAGAGAATCTTCAAGCAGAATTCCCACTGAGCTAGGATCCTGATGCGGGGGCTCGATCCCATTATCTCTCAGGTGTTTGTATGTTAAAGTCTTTGGCCCATTTTTAAAATAAAGTTGTTTGTTTTCCTATTGTTGAATTTTAAGATCTCTGTTTTGGATAACAGTCTTTTATCAGATGTCTTTTGTAAATATTTTATAGTGATTTTTAAAGTCAAGTAGTATCAGTCTTCCAACTTTGTTTCTTCTCTTTCAATATAGTGTTGACTATTCTGGGTTTTTTACTTTTTCACATAAATTTAGAATCAGTTTGTTGGTGGGATTTTGATTAGAATTGCACTGAATCTATAGATCAAGTTGGTAAAAACTGACATCTTGACAGTACTGAATATTCTATCATGAACATGGAATATCTCTCCATTTATTTAATTCTTTGATTTTGTTCATCAGAGTTTTATTGTTTTCTTCATATAGATATTACCTATATTGTGGGTGGCTACTAATGTAAATGGTATTATGTTTTTAATTTCAAATTTCACTTGTTCAATCCTGGTATATAGGAAAGTGATTGACTTTGTATTTTAACCTTGTATCCTGCAAACTTATAATTGCTAATTCGCTCCAGGAATTTTGGGTGATTCTTTCAGATTTTCTTTTTTTTTTTTTAAAGATTTTATTTGTTTATTTGTCAGAAAGAGAGAGAGAGTACAAGCAGGGGGAGCAGCAGGCAGAGAGAGAGAGAGAAGCAGGCTCCCCATTGAGCAGGGAGCCCGATGTGGGTTTCGATCCCAGGATCCCAGGATCATGACCTGAGCCAAAGGGAGATGCTTAAGCAACTGAGCCACCCAGGTGTCCCTCTTTCAGATTTTTTACATAGATAATCAAGTCATCTATAAATAAATATAGTTTGGCTTTTTCCTTCCCAATCTGTATACCTTTTATTTCCTTTTTGTGTTTTAATGTATAAGCTAGTGCTTCCAATATGATGTTGAAACAGAGTTGTAAGAGAGAACATCATTGTCTCCACCTGCAGAATGGGAAAGCTTCAAGTTTTTCACCATTAAGTATGATGTGAGCTGCAGGATTTTTTATAAACTTTTTTTTAAAATCAATTTAAGGTAGTTCCTCTCTATTCCTAATTTACTGTGAGTTTTAGATCATGAATGTTTTTGGATTTTGTCAAACGCTTTTTCTGCATCTATTGCTATGATCATGTGATTTTTTCTTTTAGTCTGTTGATGTGATGGTTTACATTAATTGATTTTCAAATATTGAGCCACCCTTGCCTACCTGGGATAAATCCCACTTTGTTGGGGTGTGTAGTTCTTTTTATACATTGTTGAATTTGATTCGCTACTATTTTGTTGAGGATTTTTTCATCTAAATTCATGAGAGGTATTGGTTTGTAGCTTTTTTTTTCATGTAACATCTTTGTCTGGTTTTGGTATGAGGGTAATTCTGGCTTCATAGAATGAGTTAGGAAGTACTCCCTCTGCTTCTATTATCTGCAAGAGATTGTAGAGAGCTGGTATAATTTCTTCTTTAAATGTTTGGAAAATTCACCAGTGAATCTATCTGGGCCTTGTGCTTTCCATTTTGGAAAGTTATTAATTATTGATTCAATTTCTTTAATAGAGATAGGCTTATTCGGGTTGTTTGTTTCTTCTTGCATGAGTTTGGCCAATTGTGTCTTTCCAAGAATTTGTCCATTTCATCTAGGTTATCAAATTTATGGGCATAGAGTTGTTCATAGTATCCCTTTATTATTTTTTCAATGTCTATTGGAGAATTCTGTTCTTTATATGACTAGAAATGACAATTTGGGTAACAGAGCAAGACTCTAGAGGCTTGGAGTCTGGTAATGGTGCCCCAGGTCTTAGATTGGTGACCAGATTGATTTTAGGGGGTTGGTCAATACAGCACATCCTGTGCTGGCAAATGGGTTGGGTCATTTAGAATAAGAAATTCTGGTCTTCTGGGAATAATTCAGAGCCCTGTCAGCATCATCTCATGTGATTGGCATGCTTAGACATAATTTAATGTCCTGCCTGAGCACTGGTGCTGGGAATGAGGCATTTCACAAGTCAAAGGGCACCAATTTTATGTTCAGGCAGTGACAGCTGATGATACATAGAGTAAGAAGTTGCCACATCTCATCCCATTGACTCTCTATCAGACCCTCCCTATTGTTTTCTCTGTGTCTTTGTATTTCAATCCCTTGTTCCTGGAATTAATGTCAGATGTTTGTGAATCATATAATTTCAAGGAAGGCTGTTTTCTTTCACTTTAGTGAAGAGAAGTCAGGGAAAAGATGTTCTCAGTATTGGCCTGGGCTAGTAATTGAGAAGAAATTCTCTGAGTGTTTCTATTCTCTTCCTTCACTAGACCTGAGATTCTGCCTGTGATGAATAAATAGCCTGTGGCCTAAAGACAACTGATTTCACTTTATCAGGTGGGACCTTGAAAAGTTGAACTTCAGAAAGTTTGTCTTGGCTCACAGGTATTCTTGAATTGAAGTAACTTAGGGATGCCTCGGTGGTTATTTGCTGCTGTTCCCTGGTTCCTTAAGTTCTCGTGTTTAAGTCTAGAAGAAGAATATGGAACTAAAAACAAGCTAGAAGGAATGGATGGTTCAATGAATAGGTGAATTTAAAAGAGGAAGGGGTGGGAAAACAAGGTCCTCTTCACATTTTAATGTCCTTCAGATTCATGTAGGCCTGGATTCCACTCAAATCCTTAGAATGATTCTGGTTTTCCCTTCCTGCATACCTTTCCAACTTCTTCCCATTCCTCTCAAGAACCCAGTCTTCTCTTTCTCTATCCTCCAGTCTGTCCTGAATGTCTTCATGAGCTCTAGGGCTTAATGGCTAGTAATATACTATCTTAAAATGTTACCCCTCTCAGGGAGTCTCACATTTTATCATCAGCCAAGATAAATCTCTAAAATATAATTTCAGATATAAGATAGCAAATGAGAGAAGAAATTTTATGTCTTAAGCCCTCTGATTATGATACACACTAAAGTTCGTGAACTCCCTGAGTTACACCATTGACTCACTCTGTTTCTTGAGCAAGTCTCTTAAGTTGTTTGAGTTATGCTTTCTCTACCTCAAAAGTTCAAAGAGTTGTTAATGAAGATGAGACAGTGTAAAAAAAAAAGTATGGATTGGGAAATAATTTAAAAATTGGGCACCCCCAGGGGAATGATAGAGGAATAAGTAGATCATTCAGGGTTTTTGGTTTTGGGATTTTTTTTTGTTTGTTTATTTGTAAATGAGTTTTGCAAGCGGTGATGAGAAGGAGACTAGCTTTTCTAGAAATAAACTGGTAAGAAAAATTTAAAGTGTTGAACATTCAATAAACAATAGCTGCTATTTACTAAGGTCACTGTCACTATCATCACTATCATCATCATCATTCCATTTAAACAGATGCTAAATTCTGCTTTGATAGTCTCATTCTGGCCAATATTTTCTTGTTAGTTTCCTTCTTGAATTACATCAGAAATCCTAGTTATAGGGTATTCCACTGAACAATATCAGAATATATGTTCTTTTCAAAGGCACAAAGATAGACCATATTCTAGACCATAAAACAAGTCTCAATAAATACAAGAGAATTCAAGTCATTTAAAGTATGTTTCTCAACTACAATAAGATTAAATTAGAATTAAAAACAGAAAGATTCCTGGAAAAATCCCCCAAATATTGGAAACAAAATAGCATACTTCTAAATAACCCATGAGCAAAGAAGAAACAAAAGTAAAATAGAAATATTTTTAACTAAATGAAAATAAAAATGCAAAATATGCTTAAATTTAGTTTGAGTAGGACAGAGAAGACACAGATCAGTATCAGGAATGAAAGAGGCAGCATCACTGCAGATTCTACAGATATTAAAAGGATAATACGAGAATATTATGAACAACTTTATGTCAACACATTTGACCACTTATGTAAAAGTTCAAATTCCTTGAAAGACACAAACTAATAAACCTCACTCAAGAAGAAATAGATAATCTGAATATTTCTGTGTCTATTGAAGGAATTGAATTTTTAGTAAAGCAAACAAACAAAAAATACCCCCAAACCCAAGACCTTCCTACAGAGAAAACTCCAGGTCCAGATGGCTTCATAGGCAAAGTAATACTACTTGATTTTAAGACTTATAAGCTGAAGTATTCAATACAATGTTTCATTGGTATAAATAGGACAAATAGAGCAATGGAACAGAATAGAGACTTCAGAATCAACCTATGTAAATATGGACTAGTGATTTTGATGAAGGTGTAAGGTCGATTCAATAGAAAAACAATTGTCTTTTCAACAAATGGCACTAGAATAATGGGATGTCTGTATGCAAAAAAAAAATGAACATTAATCCATACCATTCATCATATGCAAAAAATCAACTCAAAATGGATCACAGATTTAAATGTAAAACCTAAAACTATGAAATCTTCATGACCTTTGATTTGGCAAAGGATTTTTAGCTATGACACCAATAATACAATCCTTAACAGAAAATTGTACTAATAAAAAACTTTTGCACTACAAAAGACACCATTGAGAGAATGAAAAGTCAAACTACAGTTAGGGAGAAAATATTCGCAAAGCATATATCTGATAAAGGATTTATAAGAACTCCCAAAACTCTATAATAAGAAAACAAACAATCCCCACCACCACAAAAAAAAGTGGGCTAAGGTTTTGGACAGACACCACCAAAAACAAAAACCAAAAAAACCCAGATGGTAAATAAGCACATGAAAATATATATGTATAGCATCATTTATTATTAGGGAAATATAACTTAAAATCAAAATGAGATACTACTATATGCCTATTTAGAATGGCTAAAATTAAAAAGTTTGACAGCATGTGTCAACAAGGATGTGGGAAAGTGGAACATGCATACACTGTTGGTGTGAATGAAAATTGTACATCCATTTTGGAAGAGTTTGGCAGTTTCTTTTTTTTTTTTTTTTTAAGATTTTATTTATTTATTTGAGACAGAGAGAATGAGATACAGAGAGCATGAGAGGGAGGAGGGTCAGAGGGAGAAGCAGACTCCCTGCCGAGCAGGGAGCCCGATGCGGGACTCGATCCAGGGACTCCAGGATCATGACCTGAGCCGAAGGCAGTCGCTTAACCAACTGAGCCACCCAGGTGCCCAGTTTGGCAGTTTCTTAAAAATTTAAATGAAAACCTACCTTACGATCTAGCTATTCCACTCCTAGGTATTTGTCCAAGAGAAATGAAATCATGCATCCCTACAAAGACATATATGCAATTATTCCTAGCAAAATTATCTGTAATAGCCCAAACTGGCAACAACCCAATATCCATCAACTGGTAAATGGATAAACCAACTGTGGTATATCTATGCAATGGAATACTACTCAGCAATAAAAAGGGATGAACAACTGATACATGTTACAACATGGTTGACTCTCATTGTAATAATGCTAGGTGAAAGAATCCATTCAAAAATAGAGTATATACTATATGATTTGATTTATGTGAAACTCTCAAAACTGCAATCTGAAGTATTGTAGTAGAAAACCAATATGTGGGTACGAGGGTTGGGGTGGGAGGTGTGGAGAGGAAAGAGGGTGAGATTGAAAAGAAGCACAAGGATTTTTTTGGAGGTAATGAGTATGTTCATTATCTTTATTGTGGTGAGGGTTTTCCAGGTGAAAACATGTCAAAATTCATCAAATTGTATAATTATGTGCAGTTTATTTTATGTCAATTATACTTTAATAAAGCTATTGGAAAGAAAATTAAAAATACAATAAAATGTAGTAGAGAAGGGCTTGGTTTGAGGAATAGTATACCCACGTACATTTGACTCTTTTTAAGGTTATTTTAGACACTGACATGCTATTTTGAACTATTTAAATATTTTCAAGATACTAGATTTAGGGGAGTGAAACTAAGCTTTTGGTTGGGGGGGGGCGCTAACACATAAGATTCTGTTCAAAATACAACTTTTGAAAATGTGACCATTTGAATAATGGTTTCATTTAGTGCCCCAGTCTTTGGTAGCAAATTAAGTGCTTAGAAAAGGAAATTTCAGAGAAGTTAGCTAAATCTTTTCTATACACTTCACATCTTCTGATTGGTGTCTTTGCTGAAGAGCAGGCCTACATCATGGAATACTCTTCATTAAATGTTGTGTCCATATAATTCCAGCTGCAATAATTACAACAAGAACAACAACCATAGCACCAATAGCCAATAGTAACTGAGAGCTTGCCCTGGGTCAGGCACTGTTCTAAGCATTTTACATATATTAAACCATTTACTCCTCACAATAACCCTATAAGGTAGAGACTGCTATGCCTATTTATAGAATAAATTTAAGCACAAAGAGGTGCAAATATCAAATTATCTGGCTGGACGTGGCTTAAATAAATACACTGTCGTTTATTTACTGATCTATTGTTTAAGAGATTATGATCATGACTATTCCATCCCAGCCTTTATAACATATCAGGCCTTCCATATACCACATTCAATAAAGTGTAGAAGTCAGCCTGCTGGCAAAATCTCCTGTCTAGTGTATGTTCCCAGGACCACTATCCTCTGACTTGTCCCATCTGCTGCCACTCCCTTACATTCCCCATGTTCTCTTGGACTCCCTGATGCTATACTCTAACTTTCAGGACCCACTTCTGACACATCCTCTGGTTTAAAATTTCTGCTCTGGTTTTGGCCATTATCAAAAAGACAAGAAACCAAAAAAATGTCAGTGAGGATGTAGAGAAAAGAGAGCCCTTGTGTACTGTTGTTGGGAATGTAAATTGATGCAACTAATGAGGAAAACAGTATGGAGGTTCTTCAAAAAATTAAAAATAGAAATTCCATATGATACAGTAATTCCACTACTGGGTATTTGCCCCCCCCAAATAAAAAACACTAATTAGAAAAGAATTATGCACCTCTATATTTATTGCAGCATTATCTACAATTGCTAAAATATGGAAGCAACCCAAGTGTTCAACGATAGTTGAAAGGAAAAAAGATGTGTATATATACAATGGAATATTAGTCAACCATAAAAAGAATAAGATCTTGCTGTTTGTGACATGGATAGACCTAGAGGGTATTATGCTAAGTGCAAAGAAAGACATGCAGTATATGCAAAGAAAGACATGCACTATATGCAAAGAAAGACAAATACTATATGATTTCTTTGATATGTGGAATCTAAAAAACAAAACAAACAAAAAACCAGACTCTTAAAAACAGAGAAGAAACTAATGGTTGCCAGAGGGCAGGTGTGTGGAGGGATGGGTGAATTGGTGAAGGGGATTAAGAGGTACAAACTTCCAGTTATAAAATAAATAAGTCACGGAGATGAAAAATATGGCAGAGAGAATATAGTCAATGATACTGTAATAATATCCTTGGTGACGGATGGTGACTACACTTATCATGGTAAGCCTTGAATAATGTATAGAACTCTCAAATCCCTATGTTGTGTACCTGAAACTAATATACATCCACTATACTTCAATAATAAAAAAAAGTAGAGTTTAGACAAAACAAGGAAGGCAAACCTTACAGCTCAGCTTAATATAAAGAAAGGATTTTTTATATTCTTTTGTAAATACAAGTTGCTTTTTTTTTTTTTTTAAAGATTTTATTTATTTATTCGTGAGAGAGAGCGAGAGAGCACAGCGGGGGGGGGTGGCAGGCAGAGAGAGAAGCAAGCTCCCCGCTGAGCAAGGAGTGTGATCCCAGGACCCTGGGATCATGATCTGAGCCAAAGGCAGACTCTTAACTGACTGAGCCACCCAGGTGTCCCAAATACAAGTTGCTTATTACCTCAAGATTGTGAAGCCAAAAATCTAGAGGTCTAGATGCCTTTAGACAGACTGAAAAATGACCTACAAACTTAGACATTTAAGGAGCAGTACTTCCCTCTGATATAAAGAGCATTGTGGAAGAGAACTTTATGCTCTGGTCAAATGTACCCCCAGTGGAACAGGTTACTTACTTGTACAATTGAATCATGGGTCTCATTCAGCACAGTAATTATAGAAACAACATTTGGGCTAAAAATATGGAATATTGGGGTACCTCTTTCAAATATGAGTCATAATAAAATGTTATTTTTATTATTATCCCATAGAAAGCCACAGCATACCTTTGCATATTATTAATTGTAGATATATAAGCCTTTTAAAATGTCTTAGCACAGGACCTTAAGAAGAAGAGACTACAAACTGTGAACTGATAGGTAAAATGACTGCACTGAGTTTACGTCCAGGATTAGAAAGATTTATGAGTTTTAGTGGAAGGCTCATTTGAAACAATGGAATTAATATTGACTGCTTCAAAATCCAAATGTGAAATGACTGAAGAATCTGACATGTGTTTAGTCTAGTGTTCTGGATTTCCTCCTGTCTTTTGTCTACTTTGCAAAGAGAAAATATATATAAAGAGGTGATGCTATATGATCATCGGACCAGAATTCCATCAGGGTTTACTGTTGTGTGAAAAGGAAAGCAGAGAACAAGTTCCCAGATTCTCACTTCACATATTTTGATATATACTTTTGACACAATTCTTGTGTGTCGAGTTTGTATATCCCTCACTAGGTTCCAAAACAACAATGAAAACAACTTATGAAATCACATAAATTAAGATTCCAAGTAAGATAAGCAACAAATAAGGGTGGGATGAAAAACAAAGGCAGGAATGATGCCAAAACATGCATACCACGAAGTCTTATACACTTAGTATGGGTGGGGGACGCATTTGGCCCTGGTGTTCTATCAGTCAACACAATAAGAAAAACCTGGTTACAATGTCACAAAATAAATACAGTTGCTCAGGAAAAAAAACAAACAAACTAACCTTTTTTTTTTTTTACATAAAGAACAGACTTTTTTCCCCCAGAGTTTTAATAAAGAGGATACTCTATGATTTAATAAGCAATGTCTAACAATGCTCTTATTATGCACAGCAGAAAGTTTCATTGTTGATTCCTACAGTAGACTTGAATGTTGATCATGGCATAATATCAAAGTTTATCTAAAAAGCTATTTTGGAGTATGCCAATCTTATTGTCAAGCATTGTGAAGGGTTGAGATTTTACCCTATGTGCACACTAGCATGCATGGTTCACTAATATGCTGGGAGGAGACACCAGACTCCAGGGTCAAAGACAAAGGACAGTTTATTTACTCACAGCAATAGCATTAGCCTGAATATCACATTTGTTCCCATTCTAGGAGCTCAGATTCCCACAGGGCAATGCAAAGAGGTGTGGGTGATACCTACACATGCCGCAGAAACCCTGAGCTTAGGGAACTTGGCTCTTTGCTAATAGGATATGAGCAAGTGTTCCCTTTTTGCCCCAGAGGGAGACATTACCTTTTATTCTATGGGACAGTAAACAAACTTCTATCTTCCAAGCCTGTTTCCTATACAAACGTCTTTGGAAAGATAGTCTGGAGCACAGGAAATCAGTACCTTTGCTTATAAGATACACAGAAACATGAGGGTCCCTTGGAGAATTGTCCCCCAACAACTGTGCATTCCAAGGCCTAGTCTAGCTTTCTCTAGCTTGATCCCTTTAGACTATTTGGAGGAATTGATGGATTCTGTTTCATTTGATACTCATCATACTTTATCCTTATTATATTCTAGGCACTGGCTACAGTGATAAACAAACAGGATTGGTTCTTCCCTTCACAGAACATAGAGAAAATACAAATATATTTTATGTGTTTTTCCAGCAGTTATTCCTAAATGTCCTCTCAACAGGATTTTTTTTTTTTTGGTAATAGATTTTTTTTTTGTAGAGTAGATTTAAGATCACAGCAAATGAGTGGAATGTGCAGAGATTTCTCATATACCTACCGCACACATGCAGAGATATACCATATACCCTTTGCCCTCCTCGTTACCAACATCCCACACCAGAGTTTGTTACAAATCAGTTACATTTGTCACAATTGATGGACTCACACGGATACATCATTATCATCAGGAAATTGTATTTGACATCAGTGTTTACTCTTGGTGTTGTATATTCTGTGGGTTTGAACAAATGTATAAAAAAAGGTTTTCCACTAATATTGGTGACAATTCAATATTCCACAATCTCACAAGTAATGGAGTTTCATGTTTTTTGGGCTTTTTTAAAGATTTTATTTATTTATTTGAGAGAGAGAGAGAGAGCACGAGCAGGGGGGCAGAGGGAGAAGCAGACTCCCGGATGAGCAGGGAGCCTGATGCGGGGCTCGATCCCAGGACCCTGGGATCATGACCTGAGCCGAAGGCAGACGCTTAACTGACTGAGCCACCCAGGCGCCCCGTGGAGCTTCACATTTTTATATTTACAGATAAATACAGACACAAGTGCCTGCAGAAGCATTTGAACCAGGGCTTAATGTCAGCATTTTTCTGTGACAACTGAGAAACCTAACAGAGATGCACAAAGTACTCCACAGACATCATCTGATATCACCTATTGTCAGAGGGTAATTCTTCCTTAAAAATGGCCTTAACTCTTCACTGATTACCTGACCTTGGCCCTAAAGTTTTATCTCATGTAGCAAGGCACTTAGAGTTCTTCTTCTGGAGCATTTGTACCTCTTCTTTAGGTGGGAACTCTGACATAACTGAAAACTTCTTGTTCTCTGCGAAAGTGAATCATGGTCCGTTTCTTTAGGATGTTTCTCCTCCCTGGTCTGAGGAGACCTCTAATACTTTAACATCTGCCTTGAATGCTCCTTGTCTTACTAGCTAAGGTAGTGCAGCCATCTTTTTCTGACAAAATAATTGGCGATTGCCCTCTATTTAATTATCCCCCAGTCAGTTCCAGACTGCAAATACTGATTGCTAACGTCGATCGGACTTAGCCTGAGGGCCAAGCAGAGGCTGACTCTCGAATTCCATTACCTAACCCTGCGACCGGCCCCTCACACTGTTGGGAGAACCAGCCTTCTCAGTATTTCTGCTGGGGTTTTTCTTTCCCCCCCTCTCAAAAAACCTGTTATTTCCTGCTAGCACAGTGGCCTCACTGGCTTAACTTGATGGCACTGGCATATAGAAGCCGAGACCGCCGTGCCAGCTGGATGGACGTCCAAACTTGGGTTTGCGAGAGCTGCCTAGCCAAGTAAAAAATTAGAGATGAAAAAGACCTGTTAAATAACCCAATCCCTTCCGTAGCCAGTGCCAGAGCATTCCTCTGGTGAGAGCTTAGACCTGGCCGGCTCCAAATGACTTTAACAATGCGCCTTCTCACGCTTTTTTTGGAAGATGGGGCTGTCTCTTCAATTTTTCTTTTGGTAACTTTTTTGACTAGAATTTTTTTAGACCAGCATACCACTTCCCACTTAGTGTTTTGGTTCAGCTACCGCAAACCCATGAAACGAGCTATTTTCAGAGTCAATATAAATGTTTGGATGACATTTCAAGTACTTTATTAACCCAGTCATTCCCGCAGCGTATCTAGATTGCGGGAGAGGGAGAGAGGACCTGTGTGGGCTTTAGAGACAGACTAGTGCAGTTAGAATCATAGTTCTCCTTAACTGGGGGTTTGTTGTTGTCATGATTGTTGTTTTCAGTATCTGA
Source organism: Neomonachus schauinslandi (assembly GCF_002201575.2). NCBI lineage: Eukaryota > Metazoa > Chordata > Mammalia > Carnivora > Phocidae > Neomonachus > Neomonachus schauinslandi. The sequence continues at coordinate 47,215,715 of NC_058403.1, read as the reverse complement.
CCTTTATTAAATGCTTTCTGTATGCCAGGGGCTATGGTAAGTACTGTCCAAAAGTCCTTCCTGCTAGCAAATTTATGAAATTGGTACTATCATCTCTGGTTTAGAATGGCAAGTTTAGCAGTTAAGAGTGGAGGCTCTGGAGTTAAATTGCCAGATTAAAATGCCAGCTCAGTTGCTGACGAGCACTGTGACCTCAAGCCTTTCACTTAACCTCTCTATGCCCCATTTCTCCATGTGGAAAATGCGGGTGATGACCATGCCTGCCTGCTAGGTAATTTTGAGGAAGAAATGGGTTAATATATGTGAATTAATCAGATCAGTGCCTCGCAAGGAGCAAGCCCTTGAATTTACACAATGTTGATGAGACATAGATGGAGAAATTTGCTCAAAGTCACAGAGCATCCAGATTTAAACTGCAGTCAGTTCTATTCCAGAGCCCACCCAAATGATTAACCATTAGAATACCCTAGTGTGGTCAGGAGACTTAACCTCCCTGAGCCTCAGTTTTTCTCACTGGTAAAATGGGAATAATGCTGTATCTCCTGTATAGCTGCTGTGAAGATTAAAATGCAATCATATAGGTAAGGGCACTATTCCAGAGCCCGGCCCAGAGCTGGGGATCAGTTATTAAGAGCGATTTCTCCATTTCTACATCCAGATCTCTAGAATATATGTATGTATGTATCTGCGTGTGTATATGCACTTACACACATATGCGTGTTATGTATAATGAGTTGCTATGTAAAATGACTTACTCTTTAAAGTTTCTGATGATATTGGAACTTTGGAATGGTTCAAAGTGTACTTTTATGAGTTTACTCCCATTTAAAAGAAGAATTGGATTGTTTTACTAGATAATTAAAAACAGTTTCCTTCTTAATAAAGTCTTACTCTGTTCCGATGGTTTGGAGTATGCCTTTTCTGGATTTTTAAAAGGAGTTCATCAAATGGTTAAGAATTGCCCAAATACTTTTCCTTTCACAAATATAGATTGACCAAAATTTCAATTTTTATATCACAGAGAGAAGAGACAGTTACAACCTAGCAGGCAGAAATGTGATGATATGTTTTTGCTGTTGTGCCTTTTTTTTGGTGTGTGTGGGAAAGGGTGTGATGTCATTTTGTCTCCACCCCCTGTGAGTAAGCCCACGGCAGAGCTAAGTGCAGCCGCCCGCCTCTGTCACTGGGAGACAGTCCACTTAAATGCAGTTCCAGGGTTGCGGGACGCCCACCAGCATCACTCCCCATGCGAGGTGGCAAATGCAACATGTTCTCCAGCTTGGGGTGTCTACTTCTCTGTGGAAGTATTGCACTAGCCCTGGGAAATGCACAGAAATTGCCAAAAGGCAAGTAGCTCTGCTGTTTTGTGTTTTAAAAATAATTTTTTAAGAGATACTAGTTTTTAAATGTTGATATTAAATGTGATCTACTTTACCAGATTGGGGGGTGGGGGCGGAATACAGTTCTTCTGTGGAGAGTCAAAGTTCAGATGTGTGAAGGAGTTGCTTAAACTTTTACTTTTTTTTTCTCCTCTGTTACTTAGTTTTCAATTGAATCTCTTTAATGCAAAAATAAAGACCAACTTCTTAGGTTTCACAGATGTTCACAGTAGCTTGAATGCTATAGATTCAAACTATTGTATTTGTATATTGAGTCATATATAGATGGGTATGGTAGTCTATGAAAAAGACTCGTTTGGTGTTTTTATTGCCCTTCCCAGAGACTAAACCAGTACTGGCTTTAGGTTTAAAAGAAGCTAATTCTGAAACTTTGGATGGTGTAAACCTCACGCGTAATTGCTAACTTGGGGGTTGAGGGACGCTAGGCAGGGCACACCAAGGTAGGGTCATGTGCTAATTTGTAGACACTTCTCTCCAGGGGAGTTTGGAAGAGGGTTTGATCTGCTGGACTGGACACTCCCCCTTTTCCTGGCTAAACTGCTCTCATTTTAGTGTTGGTATTTTGTTTACAAATGCGATCAAAAGAAAATTAAACTTTCTAAATTTAGACCCTAAAAATCTTTTGCGCCTATCAGCATCACCACAAGAGCTTGCCTCTCTCCTATCTTTGAACATAAACATTGCATGTACTTTTTTGTTTGTCTGCAGAGGCACTTTCTAAGCCAACTCCAGGTCAGTGAAGGCTTTTTATGGCTGCAGACTGTTGTAGTCAGCAGGATTATGAAAAACAGGCTGAACTTACTATACAGTTATGATGGAAAATATTAGAAGTAATGCAGAGCCACAGGCTTCTCAAAAACCTGGTGTGCACAGAATCAGAAAGAAAGGTTGTTAGTGTCAGAATATCCAAAAGATCCTTCCTAGGTCCTCTCTTTGGATAGTTTGTTCCAAAATCATCTTGTCCCAAGTGAAAACTGTTCTCTCCTCAGTGTGATAAGTGAAACTTGAATCCAGAATGTGAGGGCTGGAGAATTTAGCTAGTTGATATTTCGTGTGGTGATGTAAAAAGCAATAAAAAGGGCGGAGTAAACCTTCTTAACTCTGATCAGATAATTATGCAGAAATAAATAAATAAATAAATACAAACATACACTATTAGATCTTTTTCTTCTATTAAGAATTTTGTTTCTTGATCAAGGTGAAAGTGTTTAAGTAAGTCAATTAGGAGGCACAAGCATTTAGAATTAATTGTTCCTCCTGCTGAAATATTTAACAAGGACACATCATTTGAGAGAAGTTGGGTTTTCTCAGGCTCAGTACCTACAGATGGCTTTATTTTACCTCATATTCACTGTGTAGGGATGATAGCCATAATTTTGTTACTGCAGACTTCTGCAAATTCCAAATGCTTTAATTATCATGTTGCAATCACTGGATACAAATCTCTTGACACAGTTTTCCTTTATTTGTTGTGGTTAAAAGAAAAGTTGCCCAAAATGGCCACAAAACTTTGTCTAGTTCTTTGCACTTTAATTTGAAGAATTTTCATCCAGGTTTCCTTTGTAATTTTAAGAAATATCTGTGGCTTTGGTAATTGTTAAAAAGCCCTGTCAAATTAGAATAATTATATTATAAAATAATTGGCAGTCCCCTTGTCTCTGGTGCTGTTTTTCTTTATTATGGAAGCTACTAAGGAACTTTCTTTTAGCTGAAATCACCTTTCTCAAACTGTGTTCCTAGAATAGGTGTACTCACCTCAAAAGGGGGTTGGGCAGGCATCTGCTCTCCACCCATAACTTAAGGAGTGTTTGTGCTTTATTGTCTTTTGGGGAGTCCCAACAGATGTGAGAATTTCACAAGGTCTGAGAATTACTCAGTAAAAAAACCTGCCCAACATTTTTAACCCATTGTTTCTCAAACTCATTTGACTAAGAATCCTTTTTCTAGTGAAATAGCTCTAATATCTTGCTGGGGGCTTGTCTTTCACAGGACACCTTTGGGGAAATGCTGAGCTAAACAAGAACAGGGTGGGGAGGGGAATAAAAAGCGTTTCTATTCTTTTTCCTTCCCACTTTAGAGTTAGTTTTATATCATCTGTGATTTAAGAAGAGGATAGGATTTTGCAGCTGGACAGGACATTGGTTGAGTGGTTGCCAAGGCCTTTTGATTTATGAACTGGTAAAAAGACAGATATACTTTCACTATCAGGGTTCCATTACAGAGGACATACTTGAATTGTGTGAGGATGTTCAAAGAGGAAACAAAATCCCCATTGTTCATCAAAGCAAGCCATTTTAACATATTTATAAAATAAATGAATTTATACAAATAAGTCTATTGTTTTTATTTTTCTCTTTTCACCATGAACTAATGAAAATTTCATCACAGGCCACTATTTGGGAGCCACTGTCCTAGCTTAACTATTTATTTTACAAATGAAGACACCCAAAGGCAGGAGGGTTAGTAACTTTCCCCCATCGATGGCAGAACCAGGACTGGATTCCAGTCAGAAATCCATGTCCTGCCCTGTGAGCAGGCTTCTCTACCCCAAACCTTACGAGTTACATTGTGCAGTGTATGTGTGAATGCTACCCTTCTTGTGAATACAATTTTTCCTGCAAATATCATAACCATTATCTTAATCTTCACATTTTCCCAAGAACATATCCTATACACACACATACACAAGTTACTATATTTATATATCTGTATAGTTGTCACATATAGTTGAGATATATATATATATATATATATATATATATATAGTTGGCTATTTATAAGAAAAATTATTTGTTAAATAAGATATCATTTTTCCCTTGTCTTATGCCTATTTGCATACCTAGCCACATATTTTGTTATAGAAAATAAGATATTGGAAGTCTTTCCTACTTTTCAAAAGCTTAGAGTAAAGTTAGAGACTATTACTAATGGATCTCTTCTCCTCTCTACCACTTAATGAGTATGTGTTTTGGCAAATCATTTACCTTGGCTAAGCCTCAGTTTTACAATAATGATAACTTATCTCATAGTGTTTTAGAATTAAATGAGATGAGATATAATGTTAATTGGGTCATAGAAAAATGGATCAATATTTAAAAATATGTACACTATAATTTGTGATCTTGTGTCCAGACTGACAGATCTCTTGAAGGGCAATAAATGTAGGTGTCATGTTCTTGGCAGAAAGGTGGGGTGAGGGAGTTGAGTGTTGCTCTACAGACAATGAGAGAAGACCTCTCCTAGACTCCATCCTGACCATCATCAACCAATGTTTGATTGTCAAGATCAAACATTGCTCTTATCTGTGGAAAGCTGTACTTTTGCCTCAGGATCAGCTTTCCCTGGGGATTGGTAAGGCCTCACGGAGCTTCCTGGAGAGATCCCCTTGTACTTGTCTTTCAGGAAGAGAATTAAAGCTGTAACATACAGGCCCTGAGAAGAATTACCACATTGTTTTACACTTTTGAAAGCCCCTGTGCTCCAGCTACCTCTTGGAATCTTTATTCTTGGCACCACAGAACTTTTCTTCCCTCATTGCATACCAGGCTAAGATAAAAACCACAGAGAACAACATGTAGTGAAGGAAGCCAACAAAAGCTCATAGTGGGACATGAGGGGCTTGACATACCTCTCTGCAGAAACTCCTGTGTGCGGAAGACTGTGATCAGCCGGCAGGCGAAGGCTACTATTTCTAGCTAATGCTATCAGTCCTGAGGCACGTGTGAGGAAAATCACAGAGGAACATCCAAGATACAAGTGTAATCAGATAGCCTGAAGGTATAAGGCTCTTGGGCACAACTCTTGGCATGTGGCTGAGCCAAGAGGCAGCTGGCTCTTTGCCTCTGGTTCTTACCTGACAAGGTAGAAGTCACTGATTCCAAGGACAGAAAACAGGGGCAGATGGTAATAATAACAATAACTCCATAGTTACTAATAACTCTTCTCAACATTTTTTGAGCTCAGATTGCCTGTGGTAATTCAGGGCTAAATATCTTTAATGTGGAAAATCTAAATTCTCAAAGCTCCCTATTAAGCAGGTATTCTACTGTTCTTATTTTACAGAGCATAAAATTGTTTTCAGAGTGCTTAAGTGATTTGCCCAAAGTCACACAGTCAGCACATGGCAAAAGACTATACCCTTAATTTCTGTGTAATATCAGTTCCCTGCTTTATGCGAAGATATACTAATTTATTCAAGTAGCAAATTATATTCCATGTATATGCAGAACACCGAGGCTAGGAGGACACAGCTTGGCACCTGTCTTCAAGGAGCTGACCAGTTAATGGAGGAGATGGGGATGTAAAGAAATAATTACAATAGAGTGAGATTATCCTCCAATTTGGGTGAAGCACAAAGAACTTTGAGAACAGCCAGAAGGACCCAATCTAGCTTGGAAGGAAAACGAACTAGGAGAGGATAAAGTACTTAAGTAGAGGCCTGGAAGACAAATATAAATTTGGGCAAGCAAGAGGAGGGCTGAGAGGTGAGTGGCCTTCCCAACAGAGGCAGCTGCATGGCCAGACCCCAGACCACCCCCCCCCCCACCAGGTGCCCGTGCTCAGCAGGTGTTAAAGTACTCAGAGAAGAAGCCAGGACTGGGAAGTCCACACAGGATGCAACTGTGTCTTCCTGGTCTCTATCTGCCCTGAACTCCCCAAGATTGACAACAATGAGGGAGTAGAAGCCTGTCTTTGGAGAGGAGGACTCCTATGTCTTGCTCTGTAAACTTTCCCAGACACTTAGCTGGGGTCTGGCTCTCACTCTCCATGGATACCTCCCCATCTCACTTTGATAAAATTTCATGTATCACTCGAGTGGCCTAGTCCATTTCCCCAAAAGGTGATTGATACTTGCGAGGGGCTGGAGAGGATCTCTTTAATCTTAGGGTAGGGATGTTGGGGGGGAAATAGTGCAGAGTGCCAAAGAAGCCCAGTGGGTACGACTCTGCTTTTAATAAGTGGTAAATATTTATGTGCTGGTGTCACCGTGGAAGGGTACATTGAGGACAATGGCTCCCCTGCCAAAAGGAAACCAAAAAAGTTTGAAAACCATGGGAGAATTATTTTCACATCTTTGACAGGTTTACAGTTTCTTGGCAGTTTATTGAAATGTTTGTCTATTCAAGTGGTGTTTCTTAAGCATCTACTAGGTAAGACTGAATGAGATCCAGCCCTTGCTATAAAAGTAACTTATGTTAAGAATGTAAAAATGGGTTAAATATAATTTGTTTTTATGCTGAGAGTATCATGTTTCGAACCCAAGGTTTAAAAATAAAGTTCCTCTGTGTTCACTATACATTAACTGGTTTAGTTTAGTTTTATAGACGGCTATATCAGACTATGAGACACTAAACAGTAAGGGATCTTAGCCTCTCTCCCTCTTTCAAGGTAATGGGGCACAGAGGAACAATTGAGAATAGAAGAATTTATCTATATTGTATCACAGAAAAGACAGCTAAAATGATTTTGTAGGTTCATGTGAGTTGACAGAAAGTTTGTCTAAGACAAAAGTAAGTTGTCTAATAAAGAGAGGGTCATTCAGGAGATGTGACCCACTGGGACACCATCCTCAGAAAGATTTTCCTTTTGCTTGTTTCCTGATTATCATTATAAAAGAAAGAATGTTGAAATATATAAACCTAAAGTGATTTAAGAATACATGTAAAATAAAAATATAAATAGGATATCTAGAGTGAGAGATATTAGAATAGTAAAATAAAAATGTAAAAATAAATAGCATCAGCTAAAGAAGGAACATGCTAAAAATAGAAAACCAAGGGTTTCAATACATACATTCTGTTAAAATCACGTTTAAAGAATATGATAATGGGAATCCAGGTGGCTCAGTCGGTTAAGCGTCCAACTCTTGGTTTCAGCTCAGGTCGTGATCTCAGGGTCCTGAGATGGAGTCCTGCACTGGGTTCCACACTCAACGGGGAGTCTGCTTACCCTCTCTCTCTCTCTGCCCCTCCCCCCACTCATGCACTCTTTCTCTCTCAAATAAATAAATAAATCTTTTAAAAAAAAACCTGTTTAATAAATAAAAAGAATGTAACAACCATATTACTCTATAACAGGCATGGTGTTTAATGCTAAGTGTTTAGATAAATTATCTCATTTTATCCTCATGCCTATGAAAGGTATGTTATTATTTCTCCCATTCCACAGATGAGAAACTAAGCTTAAAGAGTTTGTTAGTTATCTGTTGGTGCATAACAAAATACCACAAACTCATCAGCTTAAAGTAATCCACATTTATTATCTCACAGTTGCTGTGGGTTAGGAGAATGAGTCTGGCTTAGCTGAGGCTTCTCCTTGGATGTCTTTCACAGGTGCAACAGAGAGTTGGCCAGGGCTGGGGCCTCATATGAAGGCTGAACAGAGAGTTGGAAGTTCTTGTGCTTGTTGGTAGGATTCAGTTTCTTGAGGAACACTGGCTGTTGACCAGAGGTCATGTCAGTTTTCTTTGCCACATGGGCATTTCTATTATGGCTGCTTGCTTCATCAAAGTGTACAAGCCCAGATGAATCTGCAGGCAAGATGAAAATTATAAACTTATGTAGCTTAATCATGGAAGTGAAAGCCTATCACCTTTTCCATATTCTATTGGTTAGAAGCAACTCATTTCCTGTCATATAAGGTGGTTACACCAGAGAACGACTACCAGGAGAAAGGGATTATTGGGGGTTGTCTTAAAGCCTACCCACCACAAAATGGTCAATGGCTGTTAGGGTCATATAGCTAGTAAGTGATATAGTGGAACTGTGAATATAAGGAAATCTAACTCCAGAGAATATACTGGTTTGAGCACTAGCACCCATCCACTTCCCATAGAATTCAGCCTTTAGTGCCAGATGCCCATTAGGCACACTGCCAATTTGTCTCCCTACATGGTTAGGGTCAATTCTAGGAAATTGCTGAGAATAGAGATAAATATGATAAGCGCAAAGACTTAAGGGAAATATTGAGGACACAATTTTCTGTATGCAAGAATCCAGTCAATGCCTGGATTCCTCTGCTGATTTCCTCTGTGGCACATCGTATGTGGTCAGTCCCATGTAGAGGGATATGCAAAGTAAATTCTCCCCAAATAGAAGCTCTGTTTTTCATTGTAAAACTTAGATGCCACCATCTCTCAAACAGAAAGAGAAAACATAAGACAAAGCAAAAATTTTCTTTAACAAAATAAATAAATATTAAGAAAGTAGCCCCTATTGAGCTGATGACACAGTCCCCATAAAATATGCTTCTGAAACATTCAGATCCGTTTTGCTGTTAATAAAGCAATTCTTCCATATGCTCTAAGAATCAAAACAAAATTTAGGTTGTACACAGGATATATTCTTAACATATCTAGAACCTTGTAGAATGTTTAATACTAGAGTATCCTGTGTGTGTGTTTTTCTCTAGCCCATGGTCTCTTCCTGTGTTGGGATTATCCCAAGGACTAGGAGGTTCATGGTAAGAAGGGTAAACTTCTACTTTGTTGAAGTTCTGTGGATAGGAAGACTGAATCAGGGCTGACTCTGCCACTCATGTTAGCTTGGGGTCCCCACCAAGAGCCTTCCACAGTGAGAATTTTAGGGTGTGTTGTAGGTTTCCCTGCTCTAACAAAACCCTGACTTGTATTCCCAGTGATTTTTATAGAAATTTGGGAACATTAAAGCTAGCCTGAGGTTTTTAGGCTCTTTTGGCACAGTCAGCTAATGTTCCTCCCTGTGGAATTCTGAAAAGGAGGTAGAAGATGTGATGCCTTCATAGAAAGTTCATTATTGTTCTCCAGTCACAGACTATACACCTAAGTCTACACATTAGAAAACGAAACCAAGTCCACCTACTCCAAGCACCTGCTGGTCAGATTAGAAATTAATTTTAGATAAAGTTGAGATCCAGTTCAAGCTTCACTGGTGATATAACAATTCAATGTTTTCTTTCAAAGTAAGTTTAGCTCTTGGGACACCTGGGTGGCTCGGTCAGCTGAGCGGCTAACTCTTGCTTTCAGCTCAGGTCATGATTTCAGGGTTGTGAGATCAAGTCCCATGTCCAGCTCCGCACTCAGCATGGAGTCTGCTTGAGATTCTCTCCCGCTGCTGCCCTCCCTCTGCTCCTCTCCCAGCTCGTGCTCTCTCTCTCAAAATAAATTTAAAAAAGGTATTTAGCTCTGAGTACAAATACTATAACATCTACCCTGATAGTTGTAACCCTCACTGCACCTTAGAGTAATTGAAAGTTTTCAAAAGTATCAGCAGAGCTGTGCTTCCCTACCCAGTTATGATTTGATTGGCCTGGGGTGGAAGAGTTTTAAAAATTCCTCAGGTGATTCCAATATGACCAGAGTTCAGAACCACCGATCTACAGTTTTGAAAATGTGTATGTTTAAGTGCTTGATAAAACTTCCTGGATGAGTGCAGAGTAAAATTTAAAAGTTAGAAGTAAAGCATTTTGCTATTTAGGTTTTAACATCAATTCAAAGATGATTTTTATTTTTTTTCTGCTTTGTTCTAGAATTTTAAAGCCTTATTTGGAAAATTTTTGAGACTCCCTTCTCAGACTACATAGAATAAGGAAATGTTTAAAATTGAGATTAACATTTGTTTTTGGTATTAGAAAATAAGTGCTAACCTCTACTTTTATAAAATCTCAGAAACTAGATCTGAGAAACTATGGTTGATTGTGTTTTTCAGGACTGGACTAAGTTTATTCACTTTGTTATTCAATTAGCATTTTTAAAAAAAATCAATATTAGGATTACAAAGATGAGTAAGACATTTCCTGCCTTCAAGGAGTTTGAGAAAGTTGTACTCAAAATTATTTGGCCACAGAAAAGTAATTTTCTTTTAGATGAAACTGTTGGTGTCTTAATTCTTTATCCTTATTTAGCAAAAATTTGCAAGAGTTATGCTATTTCATTGTGTTGTCATGCACTAGCTTTCAGTGATATATATGTGACAAAAACGAATTAATGTAACATATTAAGAAAAACAAAGCACTCCATGATCCTAGTTAATGCAAAATGAAGTTAAGCAAATGTACAATGAATTTCCCTCTTAGATAAAGGTCCAAGTTATATGAATCACCTTTGGAAATGGTGATTGTTCATGTTTACTATATACGTTCCAGCTCATCTTCTTTCTGTTTTATGTTAAGGATAATTTGTGAGCACATAGGATGGCTTATAATCTGAAACATCTTTGAAATGTATTCCACTGGATTTCTAATAAAACAAAGGGTCTGTCCTCTCTGAGTGGAGAATAAATCCTTGCTAGCAAAGCTTGGGGTATTTTGCTTCCGACAAGATGCCCAAACAGAGTTGAAGATTTCCTTTCTCCTTAAATGCCATTCTTTGATTTTTCCATTCTGATAACTGATAAGAAAACATTCTGGTTTTCCAAGGGCCCTGCTGAGAGTCCCCTGTGCGCACATGTGCGTGTGAGCCCTAACAGGCCTTCCATTTCTGAGAGCAGCAGATTCTGTCATTGAAGGAGGAGTTTGGGGCAGCTGCCAATGTCATGCTGGCAGAGAACTCTGGAATTCAGTCCTGTTACAGATATGCCAGCAAGGGATACAGGTCAGAGTTTTCTTCTCCTTTCCCTTTCCCAGATGGAGTTAAAGCCTCTCTAGGTAGTAAGTGTAGGACAAGGTATCAGATGATCTGAAGAACAGCCCCTCCTTCCCTCTGCGGGCTCATCCTCTTCAAACACCCAATGATCCTGTTGTCACAGAAGAATTCCCTAATTACTCATATTTTTACCAGAATTAGAAGGAAAATGATGCTGGCCATGTTCTTCCATTGAGGTTTAGTCTGGTGTTTCATCCTGAATTGAAATGGCAAATACTGGAAAACAGCAACAGGGGCTAGTGGGCGAGGTGCAGGAGTAAATGCGAGTCTGGGCAAGTGAACTGACCTCGCTGAAATCAGATCTGCTTCCCTGAGGCAAGGGTATAAGAAAAACAACAGTTCTCTTTTTAGCTTCCACTAATCAATAATAGTAGGGTGGCTTTAACGGTTTGTTGTTGTTGTTGTCTTGGTAGTAACTTTCTTAACCTAAGTAAGAGGGGATGTGAAGGGGCTCAGTCAGTTAAGCGTCTGCCTTCGGCTCAGGTCATGATCCTGGGGTCCTGGGATCTAGTCCTGCACTGGGCTCCCTGCTCAGGACTTCTCCCCCTGCCTGCCACTCCCCCTGCTTCTGGTGCGATCTCTCTCTCTCTCAAAAAAAAAAAGAGGAGATGTGAAGACCAGATGCATTTTTGGAAAATCCTCTAGCCATGGCAGCTAGAGGAAGACCGCCGGGATGCTCTGGTCTCCTAGACCCTTCCTGAAAGGATGCTGAGTTATCAGAGTGCTCCATTGCTGGATGGCAGAGTTTCCTGGGCCTGGACCTGTAGTGGGTCAGCCACACAGTGACACAGGGCCTGAGGAGAGGAACCACGGCACTGTGGATTTTTTTAAGCATAATTCTTGTCATCAGCATCCTGCTCCTGTTCCTTTGTCCAACACTCTGCAGGGGTTTGGAAGGCCCAGATCAGAGCAGATTTACCTTTTATTGTGAAAGATTTGGGAGCATGATTGTGGTCCTTGGTCAGTTTTATCCCCACATACCCTTGGGATGCAGTTCTGTGTGACTTGAATTTCCCCTGGATGCCTGCTACCCTCTGTCTAGCCAACTCTCGGGTACTGTGCTGGTCTGATCAGCCACTTAATGAGACTTTTTTTCCTGCCCTCTCTTTTTGTTCCTAATCTTCCTTTCCTTTCATTCTCCTTCTCTCTCCCTTTTCCTCATACTACCCTCCTTTCCTCTTTCTCCGTCAACACCAAAGGAATCCTCAGAACATTCTGCTGGCTTCCACCCCCAGCCTTTTCGGCTGGCCACTTGGACGCTCATTTTCACCTCACAGCTGACTCTTTATTTGTTCAGATACAGCAGGAATCATCCTTTTGGAAGACAATGCACACTTCATAACTTTTTTGAGGGGACAGTGGGTGTTTCTGTGTCATGCTAAATGTTCCACTTGACTGAAAATATGGTTTCCCACTCATTTATCTTGGCATCAGCAAGCTTGCAAAAAGCACAGATTTACATTCATCTGATAAGCTCTGTGCCTATCAGATTGGACAAACCATAACTGTATATTAACACCACAGTTCATTTTTAAATGGTTTTAAAGAAGGCCTAAGTTATTACATCTCTTGAATTATGGCAACAACCAATGCACGATAAAAGCCAGATACAACGGTGATATTTTGTAAAGTCACTTTTCTATTTATTCCTGGATTTTTGTTCCATTGTAGTTGTTGGGGTTTAATGTTTTGAAGAACTTGAAGAGAACTTTGCTGTTTTCCAGGGGCTCGTTGAGTTAGATGTTAAGTTCATAACCATGTTTCTCTTCATTTCACTGGTAGCCAACAGTTCCTTGAAACTGAGTTTTTGTATCAAATGTCCCCGTAAAATGAGATCCCCAAATTGGCAACTGGATCACAGTTGGAGGCATTTAATGCCATTTCAATGTGCCAGTCTCCCTCTTTGATCTCTGTTTCTCTGGCTCCCCCTTTGCTTTGCTATACTCAACAGATGCCTTCCAAATCTTTCTCTCTTTCCAGCCTCCTCTTTTCCGCTTTCATGTCTTTTTCAAGTTCTAACCCTTGTGCTAGAAGAATTCCAGTATCTCTGCCACAGAAACTTTATATATTCTATTGGCTTCTAGACCTTTTCAACCATGGCCTACAGTAATAATGACTAGTGAAAAAAATATATATATATAAAATTAGGTTTCCAGATTCAGGTGTGGGTGCTTACACATGTGTGTGCCATGCTGAATTATTGTGCTGGTTCTCCTTGAGATGCTAACCAAAAACCAATAAATATGAAATAGATGAAAGACCTAGAAATGGGTTAAACTTGGTGTGGTGCACCATTGATTTTTGATTGATTAACATACCAGTATTATTGTGGTTTAAGGTTTTGCTCTTATATGGAACAATCTAGTTGAAAAATCTTTATAAACAGTCTTTCACTGGAGCAAGTGATTATTTTTTTATCCTGTTTTGGAAAACAGTAACTCAAATTTTAAATATTGATATTACAACTCAATCTCCAGAAAGACTGATAAAAATATCCAAAAGTCACTTAAGGAGGTGACAATACTTCATACTCCTGGTTAGTCAAAATTCCTTCTCCACATACTCTTGGCAAGAAATCTCATTTTCACAATTTTTCACCAATGTGTCAGTGCTTTTTCAAATACTTTCAGGTGCCTTTCTCAGCTCTTTACAAAGAACACAATTTAATTTTATAATCCCCTAAATTTGTCAGCTGAATTGCATTATATAACACTTGTTCTTAATCGGCCATTCATTCTAAGCATCTGTTTTCACTTATGTCAGAAAATTAAGACAACAAATATTTACTGTAGCGTTTTCCAAAGTCATCATAACCCATGCTCACATGTCATCTGTAAGGTTTTGTGGTATCCCAGAAACATCCTTTTTCATGGCCAGAGTTTCATAGGCCACAAAGGGACCACAGGCGTTAACACTAAATAAATTTCCTGTAAGTTATATTATCAAATAATTTAAAAGGCATTAAAGGATAAGCATTAGCAAAGTCAAGATCTTTTTAGGGATATTTCTTTCTAGGCACTTTCTTATTTTGTGAGAGTGTTTGTTTCTTCCTTTTTTTTTTTTTTTAAGGGGAAGACCATGTACCTCCATTTATCTGCTTTGAAACTAAAGTCTCTCTCCCACTTACTCTTCCTCCTTTATGGTACTTGCATCCTACATCCATCCACAAGCTCTGGTTGTGGAAGATGGGAATAGGAAAATAAAGCTATGAATTTTGTTTTATTGAGACACAGCTGTTTAACAAACCTGGAGATAATAATTCTCAGACTATACTGAAGAGCAAGGAATCACTAAGAGTGGTATCAGAATCATCTGGAGGGCTTATTAAACCTCAGCGTGCTGGACACCATCCCCAGAGTTTCTGGCTCAGTGGATCAGAGGTGAAGTGGCCCAGAGGTGAAGTGGCTGCATTTCTCTCAAGTTTCCAGGTGCCGCTGGTGCCACTGGCCCTGGGACCACATTTTTGCAAACCACTGACTTAGTGAATCTCTTAAGTATACAGAGCCCTATCTTCCCCATCCCCTCCCTTCATGCCCCCTACCCCTTACTACACTCACACAAGATTCTGATTTAGTAGGTCTAATAATTTGCATGTTTAGCAACTATCACTGCTGATTCTGGTGAGATTAACTGTGTATAGAGAAATAATACTGATCTTTTTATATAATCAACACCAAGTACTGAGACACTAATTCAAAGAAAGTGGTTAAGAGTAACTTAGCTAGGTTATTATAGCTCTATAAACTTGGAGAACCCATGGTTTCCATTGTTCAGTATGGGATGCACGTCTGCAGAAAAAAAATTAGCTTGAGACAGTAAGTTCACCACTAGTTCTTGTGATGAACTTCTGTCTGCCTTTATACCTAGAAACCACCTTTTTCCATACCTGGCTGGAGCTTTGAGCAGCATTCACCATTAATGTAACCTTGTTTGGTAGTGAGTAATGTTTAAAACTGGGGCTTCAAAGTTTTTGGTGACATTATGAGATATTAGTGAGAGTCATTTGCTTGTGTATATATATATATGTTAAAGTTAATGCTTAATATTAGCCTGAAGCATCTGTTAAGTGTAACCCAAACTCAAGAAATCCTCCTATAAACAGTTCACTTTACCAGGTCAATCAAGAAAAATAACAAGTGTGAAACTGAAGATGAATTTGATCCTTTCCATACAAGTTCTTTGTTATTTTTACTTACATAGACTGTTAGCCAGCCCCTCAGTTAATACTGGACATAAACCTATTACTGAGCATTAGCTATGACATTTGTATTTGGTGGCCAGCTGAAAACACTGCATAGTTTAGAATTTCTTTTCTTAGCTCTGGGAGTCCATAAAACTCTTGAAATTGTATGTAAAGGAGTGTACTTATATGTACATTTTGGAGGGTATTTGCCCTGAGGTATTGAGATTCTCAAAGATGTCTAGAAGCCAATAAAAGTTAAGAGCCATATGTCTAAACAGATGCCTTTTACTGAGTTAGAATTAGGATGTATCAGGTAAGTGGCTAGAAGGATTACCACTCTGTGCATAGAACACACAGAAAGGGCTTTGAGATGGTTCTGAAAAATCTCAAACTTCACAACTAAGATGTGAGCACAGTTTGTTTTATGCTGTTGGTTTTGTTGTGGTGCAAAAAATTTAAATGTGGAAGTATAGTATTCAAATGACTGACCCTCAGTGGTCTTCCTCTCCTGGTATTCATGCCTTTGTAGAGTCCCCTCGCATACTGAAACATGGCTGGCCTATTTTCCATTAGCATACAGAGGAAGTGAAATGAAGATGTGTGACTTCTGAGGGTAGGTAATAAAAGACATTGCAGTTCACACCTGGCTCTTGATCTTGGATCACTCAAACTGGAGAAGTCATGTGGAGAGGTCCACATGAGAAACTGAGACTTCTTCCTCCCTATAGCCAGCACTAACTTGCTAGCCATATGAATGCACCATTTTCGAAGTACATCCTCCAGCCCCAGTCAAGCCTTCAGATGATTGCAGCTCTGGTCAATATCTTGACTGCATCTCATAGAGATTCTGAATTGTAACTACCTAGCCAAACTGTTTCCAAGTTCCTTCCTGATCCACAGCAACTGTGTGGATAATAAATGTTTATTGCTGTTTAAGTCTCTAAGCTTTGGGTTAATTTATTATGTAGCAATAGATAATTAATACAGAGAGTACCTTTTTAGTGTAATTTAAAGGATGATTTAAGTGGAGTAAAAATAGAATGAGAAATACAGATCATTTTATTTATTGGCATATGGCTTTGATAGGCAAAAGATAAGTGGAAATAAATTCTGGAGGATAATTTTTAGATCCATTACAAAAAAACTGGGCATAAATGTTGACCAAAGAGTGACTGAAAACAATATGTGAACAAATATCGTTCTAAAATAATCACAGGGGGCGCCTGGGTGGCTCAGTTGGTTAAGCGACTGCCTTCAGCTCAGGTCATGATCCTGGAGTCCCTGGATCGAGTCCCGCATCGGGCTCCCTGCTCGGCAGGGAGTCTGCTTCTCACTCTGACCCTCCCCCGTCTCATGTGCTCTCTCGCATTCTCTCTCTCTCAAATAAATAAATAAAATCTTTTAAAAAAATAAAATAAAATAAAATAATCACAGAAAATGTTTGATAGTTTAGAGCAGTTTAAAGACCATGTCTTCTGAGGACTTAATAGATGGCCTTGACTTTCATTCCAGAGGCCATTTCAGAACTGGCCCAAAGCCAAGGGTGAGTCGGTATTGGATATGCTATCATTTAGGAAAGTTGACCTGTGCCCAAGAGAGCCTAAAGAGAACCAGATCAAGATCCACCCTGTAGCTGACCTATGTCCCTGAATTCCCCTGAGGAACAAATGGGCCTCCTGGGACAAAGTTGGATCAGGCCAGGCTTTTATCTCCTTAGCCTTTGGCCTTGGCTTTGACCTCATGCTAAAGTTTATGTCATGGCATTCTTCATTAATTATATTTTCAGGGTAGGCATTTGTGAAATTTCTTGTCTCTTATAGAAAAACATTTTATAAGCACCTAACTAATGTTAGGAGGAATAAAGATATAAAGAAGAATAATGGTTACCATTCCTGTGGAGTTTATATCCTAGCAAAAGAAATAGATGAACTAAACAGGATACTACAATGTAATAAATGCTCTAGCTGTATCTGACCTCTAGTGTGACTTCATTAATGAATGTGATTAGTGCTTTAAGCTGAACTCATTTGCTCCCTTCAAAAATAACATTGTTTATAAAATGATTACAAAGAACAATCAGACACTATCAGTTGCTAAGACCTTATTAACAAAGCAAGTAACAAAACATAAAATTAGGTAAGCAGTTTCCATCCAGTTGGTCTGTTCTTTGGTCAGTCAATATCTGGGTCTCTTGGATGATATAGGTCACAAGGGATAAGGAGTCTTCCAGCTTAGTCCCTCTCTCCAGACCAAATTCCAGTCTAGATCCCAAGTATTTTTTTACTAATGTGTATCATCATTCAAGGAATCACGAGGCTCCATGAAAGCTCTTGCTTTCATGCAGGTTTAAGGCACCATGGACTTGATCTTCCCAGAGTGTCTTACCAGAGTTGCCAAGGAAGGACTGTTTTAGCAGTAAAAACAGCTCATTTCCTACCACTCCTTTATCCACTGTTGATGAACACACCTAATTAAGTAAAACATTCAGGCTTTTGAAGCAGACTTGAGTTGTGAGGGATGGTGTGGCAAAGAAAAAAGTCAGGGAAGGCCAAAAAATTGAGTCAAATCTGAAACCATCATCCAAACAGGCAGTGTGCCACTAGAAGAGTCACAACTGTGACTAGAGATCAACTGTTTTAGAATCCTTTTCTCACTCTGTCCTGGAAGGTGAAGGACCCCTCATCCTCACTGGCTCTTCTCTTCCAAGGTGGCAGGTGGCATTCACTCCTAAGTGACTTTGCTCCTTGGACTCACATATTGCTTTTAGGTTCCATTTTGTCATCTTGCTTTACTGTTTTATTACAGTATAACACAAAAGGGAAGAAACTTCCAATGATTAAAGGCTTTTATCTACATTCAAATGTAAACATTTTTACTTTCTCAGTATCTTTCCCTTTTTTCTAAGATAACATGATTATAACCATATTCTTTAAGAAACTCTCTATACTGTTTTTAATATATGTAATTGTTAAATAATCTTGGAATCAATATGTTAAAAGTAACAAACTTCTCATAAAACAGAAGAAATAGTTTGCCTAGACTGTCTGCAAACAACTTGCCTGTTGTATCTTAGAGAAAGAGAATCTCAAACAGCATCTTAGACAGGTTTTCAGGGTTGTGAGTTGGAGCCCCATGTCAGCCTCTGCACTCAGTGTGAAGTCTGCTTGGGATTCTCTCTCTCCTTCTCCCTCTCCTTCTCCCTCTCCCTGCTTACACACACTCACTTGCTCTGTCTCTCAAATAAATAAATAAAATCTTAAAAAAAAATATTCTTTTGTAGTTACAGCTTAATCTAGAGGATAGGCAACTTTCCTCTTTCCTTCAAAATTTAAACACACTATGAAAGATGTCTCTGTTTCCTATTTGTCTACTCTTGTTTCATCCAATCTGATAAACTGTTATATTTTGTCAATTTCAGTCAAGATATAAAGCATTTTTATCACCCCAGAAAATTCCATCATCCTCCTTTGTAGTCAATCTCTTACCCCTACTCCCAGCCTCTGACAACCACTTATCTGATTCTGTCTCTATATTTTTGCCCTTTCAGAATGTCCTATAATAGAAGCATGTATTATGTAGACTTTTTTTGTCTGGATTTTTTCACTTAGCATACTGCTCTCATGATATATCCACATTGTTGCGGGTGTTAGTAGTTCTTTTTATTGGTTGAATAGGATTCCATTATATGGCTATACCACTATTTGTTCACTCACCAATTGATGGACTTCTGGGTTGTTTCTAGTTTGGGGCAATTATGAATAAAACAGCTATAAACTTTTGCTTACACATCTTTATGTGAACATTTACACAAGAGAAATGAAAGAAACTTTCATTTCTCTTGTGTAAATATCTAGGAGTAGGATTGCTTTGTCAGATATTCAGTATATATTTAGCTTTATAAGAAATGTCAAACTGTTTTCAAAGTAGCTATACACTTTTTATTTTTATTTTTTTTAATTTTTTTATTCTTATGTTAATCCCCATACATTACATCATTAGTTTTAGATGTAGTGTTCCATGATTCATTGTTTGTGCATAACACCCAGTGCTCCATACAGAATGTGCCCTCCTCAATACCCATTACCAGGCTAACCCATCCTCCCACCCCCAACTATACACTTTTTATAGCAAACTGTGAAGATTTCAGTTGTTCTATATCCTTGCCATAGCTTGGTATTGCCATTTTTTTGTTTTGTTTTGTTTTCTTCTTTAATTTTAGCTGTTCTAATTGGAATGAGTCAGATAAGTTTTGAATTTATACCTCTACTCCTTAGATACTTGTTCATACTATTAGGCATCTTTCTTTAAAAAAGTATGAGATCAATTTTCTTAGAAACCACCATCTTTTCTAAAAGATAATAGGTAAATAAATTTGCTGAACCCACGGGATTTCTTATTAGATAAGGTAAAATAATGGAATTGGCTATATTTGCCTGGCACAGAAGGAACATTCAATGAAGTCTAATATCTCCTTCCCTCTCTATACCTTCTATTCATGAATCATCATAACTCAAACATTAAAATTATACTACCTAAGTTGAACTGTCATGTAGTCTTTGCCCCTTTCAGCTTCAAAATTCGATTTCAGCTGTTTTTCATATTTTATTTAAAGACTGTATGTATTTATTCATTTTAGAGAGACAGAGAGAGTGTGAGCAGGGAGAGAGGCAGAGGGGGAAGGAGAAAGAGGGGGAAAGAATTTCAAGTAGACTCTGCACTGACCACAGAGCCCAACACAGGGCTTGATCTCATGACCCTGAGATCAAGACCTGAAGGGAAGACAAGAGATCATGACCTGAAGGGAAGACATTCCATTCCTTGGTTGTATGCTTAACCAACTGAGCCACCCAGGTGCCCCTTTCATATTTGAAAAGACACACTTTGAAAGAGAGTGCTCTGGACTGGAGAATGCTGAGTAAATCTGGGCATCCCATGTAATGTGTAAAGGAAAGCCTTCTCTAGATCCATAACTAAGGTGAGATTGGAGAAGGGGGTATTAGGCAGAAAAATGATCACTGGACTTGGAAATAAAACACTTCAATTTTAGTCTTTACCCTGCTTCTAACTGGGTGGGTGACAGTGAAGGAAATAATTTAGTCTCTCTGGATCTCATTTTTCTCACCATAAACCATGGACGACAATACATTACTTACAATAGTTCATTACTTACAATAGTTACGTTGTATAAAGTTGCTACAAACACTTTATTAGCAAAGATTGAGCTATTCCTTTTAGGGGAAATACAGGGTTAGGTTCCTGAGAGTCTCTGATCACATTTTTGTCAGCCAATCAATATATAACCTTGTTTTTCATATGTTTCTATTTAAAGACAACTAATTTGATATATGTTGTTGATTCATTAACATTGAACTCAAGCCAACCACACTATAGCTCATGCCCGAACAGAACTTATCTGGTTCACATATTTTATACTCTGTAAGGCCACAGGACAGCACTTCGTACTACGCCTGGGGGCCATTTTAAACAGTGAAATCACCAACAAAAAGTACAAACATGGAAAAAATATAGCACTAAACAGACTGTGTAAAGGACGCATGTTTACAGTCTGAGAGCTGAAACAAGGAGGCAGAGTGTTGCCCTGTTCAGCCTCAGCTGAAAATATGCATATCAGGTAGCTCAAACTTTTTGCCTCTCTATGCATGTCCACAAATGACCACAAAACTGCTGCAGGTATTGATTTGGGGGTTATAAATAAATTTTAGCGAGTAGGGAAAATTCACAGAGTCTGCTAATAATAAAGGTTGATTGACTATATTCTCTACTCCTGTTCCACAGGGTGGATCATGTATATTGTTTCAGTGAATGGACATGGCGATGCTGTTATGATGGTTAAGCATGAGTGTTTCCTCCAGCCAAGGCCTAAGAAATCTAGTATTTATAAGGAAAAAAAGGAAATCTTAATACTAAAGTATCTCACTGGCCCTCAAACTCCATAAACAGATTAGGAAGCCATAGAACTTAATGAAACTTAAAAATATGCATTAACATATGAAGATAACATCATGTTGAAGAGCCTTGACTGGCAAAAATAATAACTCCATTGTCTGATTTCTTTAAGGTGGGTGAAGGCTTGTTGGAACCTGATTGCTTTTGTGCACATATGCAGCTGCCTTGTAGGATCCTTTTTAAACTACGTGGTCATCCATCATTTGTCTTGGCCCAGAGAGTAGTTTTCACATCTCAAAGGTGCTTTATACATATTTGCAGTTTATTTGAGGATTCCTTTCAGTACAGATAGATTTTTTTTCACACAAAAATTTGATTTTGCTTGCTTTAATTTCTATGGCGTAAGTTTCATTTTCTAAAATATAATACAGATGTTGTCTTAATGGCAATGCTAGCTCTATTAAATCAAGGAAACTCTACATGGATGCATTGAGCTATTGGGGTGAAATTACTGGCTTGCAGAAATGTTTTTGTGGGAATCTGGTGCTTAAGGGGATGACATTCCATTCCCTGTTGCCCTCCTTTCTACCTCTTTTTTTGGAAGGCACACCCTTCTCAGCCCACATTTCTATGATTCCTTCACTGACAAAGTGCTAGCTGAGTTGACTGGCAAGAACACTCACACCTCTTTTCTGTTTTAATTTCCATTTTAAAAATCTATTTTTAGTGACGTTGTTCTTGATCTACTCATTTAAAAAAAAAACCTGTGGTTTTGTCAGGAGGAAGAAAGACAAACATGTTGATAAGCAGATGACTGAAATTCAACTTCCATTAACATCTGTTAAACTTCTACCATGTATCAAGCTCTGTACTTGTCAGTTATTTCCATTTTTATTGTGTTATACGATCCTATGTTTTAAAAACTGGGAGGAAAATCCAGAATGGGTGGTAGGCATCAACACGCCTTTGGGGCCCACCCACATTCTTTTTCTCCTCTCCAGAGCTTAACACCTAAAGACTTCTATTGCCCCACTGAAAACTTGTCTTCTCTTTGCAATGCTTTCAGCTCCAGACTATCTCATCTGTCAAATTTCTTTAGTATTGCCATATTCCTGCTAGCCTACTCTTTGAAAATAATCTCATATTCTCATTCATAGTAAGGTATTAATAGCTGGTGACAGCTAAATGTCTTAGTTCTCTGAAACATTTGGCTTTTATCTAAAGATGCTTGTGTGAATAAAGCTTTAATGCAAGAGAAGCTATCTTCTCTAATGGGAAGATTTCCACCAAGTAGGATTTGAGGGGAAGAATTTGTTAAAGCATGAGAGCCTTCCTTATGTCTCTTAAATCGTGTCAGATAAGCAGCAACCTATTCTGTTTACATGTTCAATGTGTCCCGGAAAAGGCACCAAGTAATACCTTCACTACAGAAAGTCCTGAATGTACTACAGTGTTTGCAGGGAACTTGCCAGGCATGTTGGGAGAAGGTTGTATATTTAACCCACAAAATGGTATCAGCAACCACCAAAATTTCTTGAAGCACTTATAATTACCAAGAAAGCAGCTTTAAGGTCTCTTTCCTTGATGAACTCCTTGGAGTAACTCACTCTTTAAATTACAGTTCAAAAGAAAAATTCTTGGCATGGAGCATATGACATGAGCACCTGTGATGGGCCACCTCCCAGTCGTTTTGTTTGGGTGCTGAGATGGAGGGTTACTTAACGACAGGAGGGACTTCACAGCCCTCCCAGTCTCCTTTGCCTACATGTAATCGTCCACTTCCCCCACTCCCTATGGAGGGGGAGCAATGTTACAGGTACAGAGGAAAGCTTTCAGCACAAACTGCTGAAAGGCACTGCTCTAGGAGGGCGGGATAACAAGCTAAGAGCTCAGGAGCCCTCAGCCCTAGGAGAGGGAGACAAGAGGGGCCATGTAGCAGCACCTGGATGGCACAGATGAGAGAGGTCTAGTCAGGTGAAAGTCTGGGCACTCCCTCTAGAGTGAGTGAGAACAAGTAAATTTAATATAAGTTTCTGGACTCCAAGTTCTTAACTTCTTTTAAACATTTGAGAGAGGCAATATAAAGACCTGCTAATCTGGGTCCATATATCTCTAAATGTGACACTACTCTGCAAGTGGATACCTGAGTCAGGCTTCATGTGCTGGTCATATTTTTTAGTGGGTTTGCTTTGGAAGGAACTATAACTACTTCCCCAGATGTCCAACTAGACATGCCACTTTTGACAGAAGCAAAAACCAACATATGTCAAAGCCAAATTGATGCTTCTAATTTTGACACTGAGCATTGTTATGGAATAAGGAGCCCAATTTCTGCTTCAAATCAATAAGAATTCATTCAACAAATACTTAATTTCCTTCAATAGCCTAAGTGCTATTGGAGAATGGGTATGGTTAAGACTGCCTTTGCCTTTTTTATAACATAGACTTAAACAGCTACAGAGGCAATTGGCCATCCAGGTGTGTGGCCATAAGGGAATTCAGCAAGACTTTAGAGAAATGGACAAGATTTGGCTAGATCTGTACCCGACGGAATACCCTCATGCGAGTATTCTATTGAAAGAAATGCAGTAACTCCTTATGTAATATGAAGTTTGTAAATAAAGACCAGTTAATAATCATTTAATTTGAAGAATACTTGTAATACAGCTTTTTGTTTGAGGCTAACTTTACATGAGCAGGGGGAAAAAATACATCTTTTTTTTAAAGGAAGATACATTTTTTTTAATCTTTAAAAAATATTTCCTTTGCTGAGATTATTGGGGATTTCCTCTGACTTTTGGCAAATGGTTTACAAAAATGAGTTAACACCCTTAAATGTAGAAACTTCCTACTCCACCCTGAGTCTATTCCAGCAAAATCCATTCTTCTTTTTCAAAAAAGCATGTTTTTTTTTTGTTCTTGATGACATAGATCTGCTTTTCTGTTTTAAGCTATGCCTTGAGATTTGAAGATCCTAGAGTTTCTCTGCCTTTCTTTTCAAATGCACATTCTTGGGACAAGTTGCTGTTCTGAGTACAGCTTTTATTATATATTGTGATGGCTGGAGATTTTTTTTAAGTTTATATTAAATCCAGAGTCAAGGATCTGCTGCTGGCCATGTTTATGGAGGGCACCCCTCTCTTTGGTACTCGGCTCTTGTTCTCTGTGCATGGGACAGTGTGGGGAGTGTGCTGTGGGGCTGATTGGTAGTCAGGAGGGTTTTAGTTCTGGCAGAACCACTTGTTAGCTCTAGAGCCCTACATTAGTCACCTAACCTCGCTTGGCCTCAGTTATCTCAGTTTTTAAATGAATATGTTCTACAATCTCAAAACTCCTTTCTATCTCTAAAATTCAGGGTGGTGCACTCTATAAGTAAGATAGGGAATTGCCTGTGTGGCTCATTGCGGCTGCATGTGTGGGCGGCTTGGCGCTCACTCTGGTCTGTGACTTTCTTGCTTCATGGTTTGCATCACTAAGGCTATGTCTGTCTCTCCCCGCCCTTTGGGTCAAACGCTGGATCTGCGTAACATGAGGCACAAGTGACTCTGCTGTCAAACTGAGAATAAATAGATTACTCCTGTGAGTTTTAAAACGCTCAGCAAATCCCAAAGGGAATTATGCATGCAGCCCATGTCTGCAGGAAAACTCACAAAGGATAATCTATATTTCTTTTAGAGCAGCAAATCTGAGATCCTGAAATAGATCATTCAGGATTTTTTTCAAATGGGATTCTGTGATTCAAAGCTGTATATTTAACAAATAGAATAATAGGCTGGAAATGTCTCTATCTGGGTCAGGTGTGGTCAGATTGTCCTATTAGAACTCTCTGAGCTCATTCGTGGCACTCTTTGCCCATATCTTCCACCACAACCTAGCCCTATTTTGATACTAGCCCCAGCCATCTGATACTTAGCCTCTTTCCAATCTCATTCATTTTAGTAGAATTCAAAAAGTTATATGGCTACTAACATAGATAACTACAGTTTTTTTTCATGTGTGTGAATGTACATACTTATGAATACTAGGCTAAACTGAAAACTATTGGCTAATTGCAGATTAAAATATTACCTTATTAAATGTTCATTGAGACATTTGTATTCCTAGACTAGTATAAATAAAATTTAAAGGTCAACCTAGTTGTAATCATTCTACTTTACTGAACTGTTTTTGCAATGACTGAAATCAGAAAATTGCATATAGACTTGAGTACATAACCATAAAATTAGAATTGACTATTTTTATTGTATATTCACAGGATAAATTGTCCTTTGTCATATTGGTGCTCCAAGAGGTGAAGAAGTCCAACATATCTGAGGCGGCATTAATCTCAAATATATTTGGTTTAACAAAATTCCAATATAGCAATAATTTAATCTGTCCCTTGAATTGATGGGAATCAAATAGGATTTGCCCCTACTGGTCATAGAGTTCAGAGCCCAAAACCCCAGAAGGTATACAGTTCAAGCCTTTCCTTTCACAGATGAGAAAATTGGGGTGTAGGAACATGGTTCCTAGGTTTAACCATGGTAACACTGCTAGTCAAGAACAGAACTACATCTGCTAAAGTAACTTTCCCATACCTGAGTAATCTTTAGTATTGTTAAAAAAAAAAAAAGCCTTACAAATTCTAGAGCTTTAAAATTCACTGCACATGCAACAACATTTGAGTTCCTTAGTGTAAAACCTTGTGCTCATCCTGGTGGATGTAGGCGGACAAAGACATAATATATGGTTTTACAGGAAGGTAATCATGAATATGAAGTCATCAAACCTGATGTCTAAAATAATAGTTTATGTCTTGAAAGAAGAACAGCATTCTTAGACCAATCTATTCTATCTGTGATGGGTTAAGGGAAGTTTATTTGAGTCTTTCCATTCATAAAATTCCTATAGCTTAATCTGTATTGTAGTTTCATACATTTAACTAAGAAACTGTATTAACAAATTACCAACTTTTCACTTGTAATCCAACTTTGTGATAATGAAGAATCTGCCTACATTTTTGTTTTTACTTAATTATTTCACTTTAGAGCAGGGATCAGCAAACTTTTCAGGGAAAGACCAGATAGCAAACACTTTAGGCTTTGTGAGCCATATAGTATTTCTCATACTCAATTCTGCTATTTTCACAAAAACAGGTGGCAGACTGGATTTGGTCCATGGGCCACAGTTTGCCCTTTAAAGCATGAAATTAAGAGATAATGTCACCTTATTTGTTTCACTTCACCAGAGAGAAGTTGGCAAAAGCTGTGCTGTTGGATAAAAGTCTTGCCTGGTTTTCTAGATGATGAAGTTAGAGATACTGAGTTTATTGATAACAGATCTCTTGCCTGTACTCATAGTCCACACATGAAGTCATGGTTCTCCATTTGTGATAACAGCTGTGCATGATGGAAAAAATCAGTGTTGTGAGTCCAATGTGACCACTTAAGGTTGGAGAACAGAAGCATTCTCAGGCTTATAAAGTTGATCCTGCTTTTTTGATGTAGCTCTTTTAGGATTAAATTAGAAGGAATACTAAGCTAGTCACAAAACTAGACTTGGTTCATGGACATTTTTTGGCCCACCTTTGGCCTTTGGTGAAGTCCTTCTTTAACCTAGAGACATGACAGATGTATGCATTCATGCATTTGAGACACCTCTACAATAATGGTAGCATTTACCATTTGTAAAGATAATTTAGAACACAAAATTGAGCACACTGAGGACAGGGATTATGTTTCCCACCTGTGGTATTTTGGCAGAGTCATGTCACTGATCAGGGCTTCTGCTAGCTTCACCTGTTAGATCCCTAAGGCTCTTCCATCACTAACACATCATGATTCCATTCTGCAGAGCACCCAGATTAATGCCTGGCACACAGAAATTACTCAATAGACATTTTTTTAAAACAAATAACATAGAAACTCAGTTTTAAACTCAAAGAATGGCTTTATCATTGTTCTGGTGGTAAATTGAATACTTTCTCTGCTCTTTTGCTTTATTTCCTTTAGAGTAAAGGCTTTCCATGTTTTCATGTCATTATTATTGCAAATCTCCTAGAATGTATTCTGGTCCAACAATAATTGGCCATTTTGAAAGATATTTGCTAAAACTGTAGAGTTGTATTTCTTTCATGAACCCTGCTACTTAAAGAAATTAGAGCACTTAATGGTTTGAACTGCCCAGAATTCTGTCACAATATCCATTAAGGTTTTGAATACTCTTAGGCCTTGAAGCAAGAGAGATTGGTGGGACTTGAAATGAGTGTAGGAACATGGTTCCTAGGTTTAACCATGATAACACAGCTAGTCAAGAACAGAATTAGGTCTGCTAGAGTAACTTTCCCATACCTGAGTAATCTTTAGTATTTTTTTTTAAAAGCCTTACAAATTCTAGAGTTTATCTGTTTATCATAGACCCTAATGTGGATTTACCTTACATTTATGATTCTGCTAGTTCAGATGTCTGAGGTTTAGCTTTATTTTCATACTGAAAAGTGTTGGCTATGTGTGGAAGAGGAGGTAGGTGTGGAAAAGAAGCTGCAAATGACCAGCAAGAAGCCTCCACGCCCTATCACTTTACTTAAGAGTATTAGAACTTAGATAATGCAGTTTGGTTCCCTTTACTGACATGAATATTTACCATGAGATAAGAAACACCTTAATTCTTTATCAGTCTTTCCACCTTAATAGAAATGAGCTCTTCAGATCTCCTCCAGTGTGACAGTTAACCAACTAGAGTTTTAAAAAAGGGAGACTGGCACAACCAGTGAGTGTGTGAAGGCTAGCAGAAACCAGAGTTATGGTAAATGTGTTGAAACTGGAGATAGAGGGAGGCTGAAATTTTTGTCTATAGAAGTTCCCCCCCCCCCCACACACACCCAGGACCAATGATGTGGAAGCTTGCTGCAAACTTATCCTTTTAAAAGGATTTAATTGTCTCAAGTTCTTTCTCATTAAAAATAAATCAACAGGAAAGAAAGAAAGGAAGAAAGAAAGAAAGAAAAGAGAAAAGAAAAGAGAAGAAAAAAAAAAAGAAAAGAGAAGAATATAGAGAAACCTCTGCCCAGAAAGCTTGGGGGATGATATCTAGTTAATTGACATTTCTAAGTTATTGAATGCTTCTTGTGTGTCAGTACCCAGGCATTGGGGCTACTAAAGTGAACAAAAATAAGACAGTTGTGCTTTCATGTAGCTTATATTCTGGTTGGTAAAAAAATGTTAGTTGTATAATAGTATACTAAATGAATAATACAAATAGAGATGAATGTTCTTCATGAAGGAGAGCCCAAAACAGAGAAACATAGTCTAGGCTAGGTTGTCAGGGAAGGTTCCATAAGGAAGGAACTCTTAAGCCAAGTCTGGAGGATGGATAAGAGCTATCCAGGTAAGGAGAAGAGTGAAGCTCAGAGCTCAGGAGAGGGGATGATAGAAAAATGTTGTGGATGGAGCAAGTAAGTTGGAGGAAATAAAAGCTGACCAGTGTGATGGGAGTACAGCTAGCATGGGGAGAGTGCTGACAGATGAAGCTGGAGAGAGAGAGGGGCGAAGCCTAAATCACGCATTGGGTGAACAACTACATTAAAATTGTTGGTCATCATCTCAAGAGCAATGGAAACTTTGCAGTGTTCCATGCACATGTGATATAAACAGAATTATGTTTTAAGAAGATGTCTCTGTTTGGAGAGTGGAATCTGTTTTAGCAGCTGAAGTAGGAGATGGTAGTAGTTTGGATATATGTGATAATTTAGTTATGATGAATGAAAAGGAATGAGTTTGTGAGAAGGTGAAAATATACAGATTTGATAAACAGATATTTGGAGAGAAAAGAAAGCATCAAAAATGACTCCTAGGTTTCTAGCCTATACCTATAGTAAGCACAAAAAAACATAATGACTGAGAATGTGTACCCTCACCCTGCCTATGTTCAAATATCAAGTCTGCCACTTACTAATGATGTGATCTTAAGATAACGCTTAACTAGGGCGCCTGGGTGGCTCAGTTGGTTAAGCGACTGCCTTCGGCTCAGATCATGATCCTGGAGTCCCTGGATCGAGTCCCGCGTCGGGCTCCCTGCTCGGCAGGGAGCCTGCTTCTCCCTCTGACCCTCCCCCATCTCATGTGCTCTCTC
Organism: Neomonachus schauinslandi; assembly: GCF_002201575.2. Lineage (NCBI taxonomy): Eukaryota > Metazoa > Chordata > Mammalia > Carnivora > Phocidae > Neomonachus > Neomonachus schauinslandi. Next base: position 47,186,494 of record NC_058403.1, on the reverse strand, counting down.
TCTCTCATTCTCTCTGTCTCAAATAAATAAATAAAATCTTAAAAAAAAAGATAACTCTTAACTAAACTCTTTCTCATCTTTGAGATGGAGATAATATAGTAGTCACATCATAGAGTTGTAACGAGAATTAAATGCGTTAGTATATTTAAACAACACCCGATCAGCATCACTAAAAGGGTAATGGTCATTCCTTGCGAAAAGAAATACTAGAAAATGGTCAGTTATAGGGCTAAAGAATCTGGGTTCAGTCTTAGACATGTTGAGTCTGAGGTATCTTTGAGACTTCTTGGTGAACAGTATTGAATAGGGAGTTTCATATAAAACTAGAATTCAGTGACAAGGTCTGGACTAGAGTTATAATTCAGGAGTCACTAGTGTGTAAGTGACAGTTGAAGTCATAGAATTAAACAAAATCACCATGATAAGTCTTCAGAATGAATTTCAAGGGCCTCCGTGTGGGAGAGTCTGAGATTACAGAAACACAAAGGAGCAGTCAGAGAAGTAGGAGAATGTTTGAAGGAGTGTGGTCAGTAGTGTCTGATGCTGCCAAAAGGTCAAGTAAGGTGCAGAGTAAGTGTCTATGGAATCTAATGATTGAGAAAATACAGTAACTGCTGACCTTGAGGGGAGAATTTTCATCTATGTAATTGACACAGAAGCTACATTATATTGAACTGACTGGTGAGGAAAACAGAGGAAGTAAAAACAAAGTTGAGAAGTTTGGCTATGAAGGAGAGGGGAAGGAGGAGGAACTGAAAGAGAATAAGAGGTGAGGACGATGTTTTGTTGCCATTTTTTTTATAAGACTTTTTTTAAAAGCAGTTCACAGCAAAACTGAGAGGAGAGTACAGAGATTCCCATATATCCCCTGCATCTACATATGAATAGCCTCCCGTTATCAACATCCCCCACCAGAGTGGTACTTTTGTTACAATTGATGAACCTGCATTGACACATCATATTCACCCTAATTCCATAGTTTACATTTACAGTTCACTCTTTGTATTGTACATGGGATGGGTTCAGACAAGTGTATAATGACATGTACCTGTCATTATAGTATCATACAGAGCATTTTCACTGCCCCACAAATCCTCTGTGCTTTACCTAGTCATCCCTCCAGCTGCCCAAACTCTGGCAACCATGAAACTTTCTGCTCTCCATAGGCTTTTTGGACTGGCTTCTTTCACTTAGTAATATGCACTTAAAGTTTGTCTCTATCTTTTCAATGCTTGATAGTTCATTTCTTATTAGCATTGAGTATTATTCCATTGTCTAGATAAATCATAATTTATCCATTTGCCTACTTAAACACATCTTAGTCACTTCCAAGTTGATGATTATTAATAAAAGCTGCCATAAACATCCATGTAGAGGTTTTGTATGGAAATAAGTTTTCATCTCTTTTGGGTAAATGCCAAGGAGCTGGATCAAATGATAAGAGTATGATTAGTTTGTTAAGAAACCACCAAACTGTCTTTGAAGGTGGTTCTACCATTTTGCATTCCCACAAGCAATGTATGAGAGTTCCTATTGTTTCACATTCTTGCCAGCATTTGGTGTCAGTGTTCTGGATTTTCGCCATTCTGATAGGTATGTAGTGGTAGTTCATTGTTGTTTTAATTTACATTTTCCTGATAACTTATGATGCAGAGCATCTTTCATATGCTTATTTGTCCCTGTGTATCTTCTTACTGGGTTGCAAATATTTTCTCCCTGTCTGTGGCTTGTCATTTTACTCCTTTGACATTGTCTTCCACTGACTGGAGGTTCTTATTTTAATAAAATGTAGCTTATCAATTCTTCCTTTGATGGATTGTGCCTTTGGTGTTTTATCTAAAAAGTCATCACCTTACCCAAGATCATCTAGGTTTTCTCCTATGTTATCTTCTAGGAGTTTTATAGTTTTGTGTTTTACATTTAGATCTGTGATTCATTTTGAGTTAGTTTTTGTGAAGGGTGTAATGTCTACATTTGCTGAAAAGACCATCCTTGCTCCATTGTATTGCTTTGCTTCTTTGCCAAAGATAAGTTGACATTATGTATGTGGATCTATTTCTGGGTTCTCTATTCCGTTAGGGTGATCTATTTGTCTACTCTTTTGCTGTATTGAATACTGTAGCTTCGCTCTAAGTCTTAAAGTCAGGTAGCATCTGTCCTCCAACCTTGTTCTTGTTCAATCTTATGTTGACAATTCTGGATCATTAGTTTTTCCATATAACTTTACAACCAATTTGTTCATATCCACAAAATAACTTTCTGGGATTTTGAATGGGATTGCATTGAATCTATAAATCAAGTTGAGAATTGACATCTTGACAATATTGACTACTCCTGTGCATGAGTGTGGAATCTCTCCATTTATTTAGTTCTCTGATTTAGTTCATCAGCGTTGTATAATTTTCCTCAAATACATCTTATACATATTTTGTTAAAATTACACCTAAGTATTTCATATTTTTGTGGGGTGCTAATGGCCTTGTGTTTTTAACTTCCAATTGCACTTATTTATTGCTGGTATATAAGAAAGTAATTGATTTTTGTGTATTAAACTTGTATCTTCCAACCATGCTATAATTGCTTTTTAGTTCTAGGAGTTTGTTCTTTTGGATTCATATCATCTGTGAACAAAGACAGCTTTTATCCCCCCTCAATCTGAACACCTTTTATTTCCTTTTCTTGTGATTGAAATCGCTTAAGACTTCCAGTATTATATTGAAAAGGAGTGGTAAGGGTGACATTCTTGCCTTATACCTAGTCTTAATGGAAAAGATTCAAGTTTTTCACCATTAAATATGATATGAGCTGTAGGTTTTTTTGGTAGATAATCTTTATGAAGTTGAGGAAGTTCACTGTGTTCCAGGTTTTTTGAGGGTTTGTTTTGTTTTATTTTGTTTACCATGAATGGGTGTTGGATTTTGTCAAATGCTTTTTCTGTATCTATTGATATGATCATATGATTTTTCTTTTTCTGTCCATTGATATGATGAATTATATTAACTGATTTTCAAATATTGAGCTAGCCTTGTACATTTGGAATAAATCCCACTTTGTCATGGTATGTGATTTTTTGATACACTGTAGATTTGATTTGCTAATATTTTATTGAGGATTTTTGCATCTATGTTCATGAAAGATAATGGTCTGAAACTTTCTTTTTTTGTATGCCATTTCTTGTTTTGGTATTAGGATCATACTGGCCTCATAGAGTAAGTCAGAAAATATTTCCTCTGCTTCTATTTTCCAAAAGAGATTGTAGAGAATTCATATAATTTCTTCCTTAAATGTTTGGTAAAATTCATCAGTGAGCCCATTTGGGCTTGGTGTTTCTGTTTTGAAAGGTTATTAATTACTGATTTAATGTCTTTAATAGACATAGGACTATTCAGATTACTTCTTTTTGTGTGATTTCTGGCAAATTGCACCTTTCAGAGAATTGGCCCAATTCATCTAGGTTATGAAATTTTGTGGGTATAGAGTTGTTCATAGTATTCCTTGATTATCATATTAATGTCCATAAGATCTGTAGTGATGTTCCCTCTTTCATTTCTGATATTATTTATGTGTCCTTTCTCTTTTTTTCTTAATTAACCTGGCTACCAGTTTATCAACTTTATTGATCTTTTTAAAAACCAGGTTTTAATTTTATTGATTTTCACTATTGATTTCCTCTTCTCAATTTCATTGATTTCTGCTATAATTCTTATTATTTCTTTTCTTCTTTTTCCTTTAGCTTTAATGATTTAATTTTCTCTTCTCTTTTCAGTTTAATAAGGTGAAAATTAGACTATTGATTTTAGATCTTTCTTCTGATATGCAGTCAATGCTATAAATTTTTCTATAAGCACATTTGCTGCATACCACAAGTTTTGATAATTTATGTTTTCATTTCCATTTAGTTAAAAATATTTTTCAATTTCTCATGAGATTTCTTCTTTGACTCATATGTTATTTAAAAGTGTATGGTTTAATCTCCATGTATTTTGGGACTTTTGATTAATCTTTGTTATTGATTTCAAGTTCAGTTCCACTGTGGTCTGAGAGAAGACATTGTATAAATTTGTTAAGGTGTTTTTATAATCTAGAATGTGGTTTATCTTGTTGAATGTTCAATGTGAGCTTGAGAATAATGTGTATGGACTAGTATATATATGTCAGTTATATCCAGTTGATTCATGGAATTGTTAAGTTCAACTGTTGTCCTCACTAATTTTCTGCCTGTTGGGTCTGTTCATTTCTGGTAAAGGGATGTTGAAGTCTCTAACTCTGATACTGGATTCACCTGTTTCTCCTTGCCATACCATCGGTTTTTGCCTCACATAATTTGAACCGCTGTGGTTAGGCACATATATAGTAAGGATTGTTATGTCTTCTTGGAGAACTGACACTTTTATCATTATAATGCCCTTATTTATTACTAATACCTTTCCTTTCTTTGATGTCTGCTCTAGTCTGAAATTAATATATCTACCCTGCTTTCTTTTGATTAGTGTTAGCATAGTATAGCTTTCTCTATTTACTTTTAATCTATATGTGCCTTTATATTTCTTCTAGACAACAAATAGTTGGGTCTGGTTTTTTGATCCCTGTGACAGTATATCTTTTAATTGGCTCATTTAGACTACTGACATTCAAAGTGACTATTGATATAGTTGGATTTTGTCTACCATATGTGTCATTTTTTCTAGTTGTTGCTCTTGCTGTGTTACTATTTTTGTCTTCTACTCTTTCTCTGCCTTTTGTCATTTTAATTGAGCATTTTGTATAATTCTACTTTCTCTCCTTTCTTAGAATATTATTTATCTTTGTTCTAGTGGTTGCCCTAGAGTTTACAATATAAATTTACAACTGACCTAAGTCCACTTTCAAATAACACTATATCACTTCATGGATATTATGAGTACCTTAAAATAACCAAACAATCTTAATCCCTCCCTCTCATCCCTTGTATCATTTCTGTCATTCATTTCACATATATATATATATATGTATATATATGTGATATATATAGAAGCATATGTGATATATACATGATTAAATACATTGTTGCTATTATTTTGAACAAAATATTATGTTAGATCAGTTAAAAATAAGAAAAATAAAAATTTTTATTTTACCTTCACTTATTTCTTCTTTAATGTCCTTCCTTTCTTTATGTAGATCCAAGTTTCTGACTATATTATTTTTCTTTTCTCTAAAGGACTTCTTTTAATGTTTCTTCCACATCAGGTCTGTGGGCAACAAATTCCCTCGATTTTTATTTGTCTGAGGAAGTTTTTATTTTCCCTTTACTTTTGAAAAATAATTTTGCAGGCCATAGAATTCTAGGTTGGTGGGTTATCTTTTTTTTCTCAACACTATAAATATTTTATCTACTCTCTTCTTGGTGGCATGGTTTCTAAGAGGTCAGATGTGATTCTTCTCTTTGTTCTTCTATAGGTAAGCTGTTTTATCTTTTGGGGTTTTTTTCAGGATTTTTTCTTTATCTTTGATTTTTTTTATCTTTGATTTTCTTTAATTTGAAATGATATGCTTAAATATAGGTTGGTTTGTTTGTTTGTTGACATTTATCCCGCTTGGTATTCTCTGAGCTTTCTGGATCTGTGGTTTGCTGTCTGACATTAATTTGAGGGAAATTCTAAGTCATTGTTTCAAATATTTCTTCTTTTTTCTCTTTCTTCCCATTATGTGTATATTACACCTTTTGTAATTGTCCCATAGTCCTTGGATATTCTGTTCTGTTTAATTTTTAGTCTAATCTTTTTGCTTTTCAGTTTGGGAGGTTTCTATTATTACACTCTCTAGCTCAGAGATTCATTCTTCAGCTATGGCCAGTCTATTAATAAGCCCACTAATAAGTCAGAATTATTCTTCATTTCTGTTATCTTTTAAAAAATCTGTAGTGTTTTCTTATCATTAGCATTTCTCTGTGGTTCTCCCTCAGAATTTCCAAGTCTCTACATTGCCCATCTGTTCTTGCATGTTGTCTACCTTTTTTTTTTTTTTTAAAGATTTTTTTTATTTGAGAGCGAGAATGAGAGACAGCATGAGAGGGAGGAGGGTCAGAGGGAGAAGCAGACTCCCTGCCGAGCAGGGAGCCCGATGCGGGACTCGATCCCGGGACTCCAGGATCATGACCTGAGCCGAAGGCAGTCGCTTAACCAACTGAGCCACCCAGGCGCCCGCATGTTGTCTACCTTATGCATTAGATCCCTTGGCATATAAATTGTAGTTGTTTTAAATTCCCATTCTGAGAATTTCAACATCCCTACCCTGTCTGGGTCTGATGCTTGTCTGTCTCTTCTAATTGTGTGGGGTTTTTTTCTTTTAGTATTCCATGTAATTTTTTCTTGATAGAATATGAAACACCAGATAAAAGAAACTGCTATAAATAGGCCTGCTGTAATGTGGTGGTGAGCTGTGGAAGGAGGAGAAGCATTTTATAGTCTCATGATTAGGACTACAGTCTTGTAGTGACCCTATGGCTCTAGACTGTGAGCTTCAAAAGTGGTTCTCAATATTTTTCTCTTCCCTTAGGAGGGACAGGATGGCTAGTGTGGGTTGCAGTTGGGTATTTGCCTTCTCCAAGTTGGTTAGGCTCTGATAATACCCCCAGCTTGTTAGGCTCTAGCTAACTAGTTTCCCCTGTGGGCAGGCCTTATTAAGAACAGAATGTTCTGCTGTATTTCAAAATGGTTCTTTTCCCCTCCTTTTGCCTGAAGGATGGAGGGGATTTTTCTCTGGCATTTCCAATTAGAACTTGGTTGGTTGAGCTTCTGGAGGTAAATCTCATAAAATTTTTGGTGGTGGGGGGACTATGACGGGGTTCTCCAGGACTTTTTAACTCTCAGAGTTGTCTACACTGAGCCTTCAGCAATTTGTCAACTACAACATTGGTTACTGCCACAGTTTCTGATCATGAGACTCTGCTCAGGTAAGCCATGAGTTTCTATTTTCACTTGTCTGTCTCTCCAATCTTGGGGACAGCTGTTTGCCTTATGTCTTCCCCTCTCTTACATATCCAAGAAGAGCTGTTGATTTTTCAGTCTGACCAGATTGTTACTTACTGTTAGAATAAGTGCTGAGTTCCTTACATAGGGAATAGGAAATCATAATTTGCTGTCAGTTTTTTTTTTTTTTAAGATTTTATTTATTTAGGGGCACCTGGGTGGTTCAGTCATTAAGCGTCTGCCTTTGGCTCAGGTCATGATGGGATCGAGCCCCACATCGGGCTCCCTGCTTAGCAGGAGGCCCTGCTTCTCCCTCTCCCACTCCCCCTGCTTGTGTTCCCTCTCTCCCTGTGTCTCTCTCTGTCAAATTAAAAAAAAAAACTTAAAAAAGATTTTATTTATTTATTTGACAGAGAGAGAACACAAGCAGAGGGAATGGCAGGCAGAGGGAGAAGGAAGCTCCTGGCTGGGAGCCCTACATGAGACTCGATCCCAGGACCCTGGGATCATGACCTGAGCTGAAGGCAGATGCTTAGTGGACTGAGCCACCCAGGCATCAGCTGTCATTTTTTGTTTTAAAGAGAGAGAGAGAGTATGAGCAGGGGGAGGGGCAGAGGGACAAGCAGACTCCCCACTGAGTGTGGAGCCCAACATGGGGCTCCATCCCAGGACCCTGAGATCATGACCTGAGCGAAAGTCAGATGCTTAACCCACTGAGCCACCCAGGCACCCCATAATTTGCTGTTGTTTTTAAGATGAGAGTTTGCATATTTTATCTGTTCAAGATAAAGATCGAGTTGAAAAAAAATAGATTTAATTGTGTAATTTCTTTGAAAAAAGGGAGAATGGAAAACATGCAGAGTATAAGTGGAAAAATTACCTTTAGATAAGGGGAAAGGTAATTCCTATTATGCAGGAAAAGAAAGATGATGGATGCTGATATAGACAGGTGTGTAGATTTAGAAGTGGGAATTTGAGATTGTTCCTGTCCAATGGTTTCGATTTTCCTGTGAAGAGATGATGTGCTCAGTGAGGAGACAAGGTGGAGTAAAAGGTTGAAAGTTTGACAAAGTCATCAGGAAGAAGGGAAAAATAACCTGGCCGGAGGAATAAGAACCCACTTGAAATTAGTGACCATGGATGTATAGTGATGCCATCTACCCTGTTGTATAATGTTGTCTAGCGGATTTGCTACATGGAGACAAGGGCCATAAAAGCAGGTTATTAGGTTCATCCAGGGTCAAGAGATCACCAGAAGAATATGTTGGGGGAAAATGTGGCCTAAGCTCTTTGGCGTGTGACAAGAATATTATTGCAGGGATGGGAATCTAATGCACCACAGAAGAGGCTGCTAGTTTGGAAGAAAGTAAAAGAGCCCATGAGGGCAGTTTTCTAGTGATATCTAAGAAAGGCTATAGTGGAAGTAGCTTAATAAGCAAGGAGAAGAAATTATGGTTAGAGTCTAGGATTCTTGAATTAGTAATTCTGGAGGTAGAGCAGATTTATTGATGGTAATTTTTTTTTATGTTCAATTAGCCAACATATAGTACATCATTAGTTTTTGATGTAGTGTTCAACAATTCATTAGTTGCGTATAACACCCGGTGCTCATCACATGACGTGCCCTCCTTAATACCCATCACCCGGTTACCCTATCCCCCCAAACCCCTTCCTCTGTAACCCGCAGTTTGGTTCCCGGGGTCCAGAGTCTCTCATGGTTTGTCTCCCTCTCTGATTTCTTCCCATTCAGTTTTCCCTCCCTTCCCCTATGGTCCTCTGCGCTATTCTTTATGTTCCACATATGAGTGAAACCATATTGATGGTAATTTTAAGGCTGATTTGAGAATATTGTGAACAAAAAGCTCTGAGTTTGTTAACACCTAAAATTTTGCAAAAGGAGAGTTTGACCTTTTGCATTATAACAGGGACAATCATATTTGGATCTTGCCAAATGTGATCATGTCACATTTTATGCTCACCCTGGTAACTAGGCCTACTGTTGCATCCAAACATTCCTCTCATGCTACCATCTCTCTTCTCCTCTCTATCCCTTTAAATAGTGCTTGTTGTTGTGGATCCCCATCCTACAGTAAACTATCGTTTCATAATATGTGTTACTTATAGCTGAACTGTGGGAGGGACCATGCCTTCTTCATCTTCTATTTGTTAGTAACACAAGTATCTTCTATTTCTAAGATTGACTCTGTGATTCAAAATTGGAAATTCAAGTGTGATGATGGACAGCTAGCATGAGATATATTTCACTGGGTACAGCCTTTCAGTGTTTGAAACTGGGCCCCCATGATTACGTCTTTCCTTCCTTATTGTATTGAGTAGTTAGCACTAGGGCTGCCTTTGTCGATCCTTGCTGTTTATGAAGACTGCTTTTGAGTGGACTGATACAAAGGCACTGTATTTGTTTTCTATTGCTGCCATAATGAGTTACCACAAACTCAGCAATTTAAAATAACACAAATTTATTATCTTATAGCTCTGTAGGTCAGAAGTTTGGGTGGCCAAGACTGGTCTTATGAGACATAAAGGCATTGGCTAGTGTGGGCTGTTACCTGGAGGTTCTAGGAAAGAATCCGCTTCCAGGCTTATTCAGGTTTTTGGTGGAATTGAGTTCCATGTGGTTATAGGTCTGAGACCTGTTTCCTTGCTGGATGTTGGCTGAGAGTCATTCTCAGCACCTAGAAGCCACTCATATTCCTTGTCCTATGGCCCCCTTCCTTCATCTTCAAAGCCAGCAACTGTGGGTTGGGTCCTTTGCATGCTTTGAATCCATCAGACTTCTCTTTCTGCTTCATAAGTCCTGCTCCCAGCCAGAGAAAGTTCTCTGCTTTTAACAAGTCATGTGATTAGATTAGACCCACCCAGATAATACATGAGAATGTCCCTTCTTTGAGGTCCACAACCTTAATTACATCTGTGAATTTCCCTTACCATTTACTATATCTTTGCTCTTCTGTATGTAACATGTCTTTTGCCCTGGTTGCTTTCTGGTTTTTGTCTTTGGCTTTCAGCAGTTTGAAAATGATATGTCTAGCTATTATTGTTGTTTGTATTTATTCTGTTTGGTAGTTTCTGAGCTTCTTGGAATTGTGGATTGGTATCCATCATTGATTTACAAAAATTTCACCATTTTTCTCTTCAAATATTTCTTCCATTCAATTCTTTCTTCTTCCGAGTTTCCAATCACACGTATGTTGAACTAGTTCATATTATCTCTCTTGGATGCTCCACTTCTTAAAAATGTCACTCCTTTTTATTTCTCTATTACCATGTTTTTCGTTTCTGACATTTCAGTATGATTTATTCTTATACTTTTCTTCTTTCTTCTGAAATTATCATCTGATCACACATACTGTCCATCTTTTCCATTATGACCTTAAACATATTTGTCATATTATATTACATTTTATTATATGTTATACATTTATTATACATTTTTCTGTCTGATAATTCCAACATCTGTGGATATCAAAGTCTGGGTCTGTAGATTGCTCTGTATATTGTCAGTGTGTTGTTTTTTTCTTGTTTCTTTGCATGTCTTATAATTTTTTTGTTTTAAACTTAATATCTTTGTAGCATAATAGAGCCTGAGGAAAATAGGTTTTTTAAAAATTTCAGTATAATTTACACACAATGTAATGTTGGTTTCAGGTGTACAACATAGTGATTCAACACCTTTGTATGTTATGCTCACCATAAGTGTAGCTACCACATGTTAACATACAAAGCTTGAAGAAAATACTTTTTATGCTGAAAAATTAGCATGCATTTTCTTTTGTTGGGCTTTTAGGTTGAACAATCATGTAATAAGTTGAGCTGGGCTTGTGTTTTTTTGGTTGCCATGGTTATTCCAGTGTACCACAGGCTTCATATTCCTCTAGCTGCTCTTGTAAAGTCAGAACTGATGTATGAGGGGCGCCTGGGTGTCTCAGTCATTAAGTGTCTGCCTTCAGCTCAGGTCACGGTCCCAGGGTCCTGGGATTGAGCCCCACATAGGGCTCTCTGCTCAGCAGGAAGCCTGCTTCTCCCTCTCCTACTCCCCCTGCTTCTGTTCCCTCTTTCACTGTGTCTCTCTCTGTCAAATAAATAAATAAAATCTTAAAAAAAAAAAAAAACAACTTATGTTTGAAAGGGTATTTCTTAATGTCTTCCCTTTGAGCCTACACCTGAGGGAAGGTTTTGCCCTGTGTTCGTGATGCTTCCTTAGCATTAAAATGCTGTTATTTGTTATTCAATTCTTGTTAACCTGCTGCTAGGGGGCTTGAAAGGGTTCCCTCTGTTCTGATCCAGACTCAGTCTTAGAAAAGCATCCTTCCCTTGGTCTTAGGAGGGGTGTCTTCTCAGTGGTCCTGCCTCAACCCCAGTGGAAGTCTTTAATGGTCTGGGCCTAGGAGTATTTTTCTCCTTCCTCCAGGGATAAAGCGTGTTTTCCTGTTTCCTTCTACCAGCTGCAAATGGCTCTTCACCTATGCTCTAGGGTATCAAGGTTGTCATGTCCCCTGAGGGGTTAGGCTTGTGTTCCATAGGAAAGACAAGAGAGAAGGATCTGGGTGGTGCTTTATGACTTTCTTACAGTGGCTGCTGTTTATCTGGTGCTTGCTCCACAAAGTAGGCTTTCTCAGGACTCTCTTGCTGCTTCCAATCCTTTCTTGTAAGTAACAATGAGATTCCTGAGGAAGAGCCAGCAAGTGGGTGCAAATTCTCCTTATGTCTATGGCTCCAGGGATTTTATATTCTCATGATAGTCCACACTAGGCCTTAAAATTTTCAATCAGGGACACCTGGGTGGCTCAGTCAGTTAAGCATTTGACTCTTGATTTCAGCTCAAGTCATGATCTCAGGGTCATGAGATCAAGCCCTGTGTCAGGCTCTGCACTCAGTGGGGAGTCAGCCTGAGATTCTCTCTCTCCCTAGCTCTCTGCCCCTCCCCACCTCAAATAAAAAAAATGAAAATTAAAAAAATTTTTTCAATCAAATTTTTATTAGTTTCAATGACATCCAGTGGCATCTCTCTTTGGCTGTGCTTGTTTTTTCTTAGATTTCAGACTTCCCTGCAACCTCAAGGTTTTTATTAGTTTAAGAAAAACTGAAAATTTGAAGATTATTTGGGGTTCTTTTTTGGTTATTATAGGGTAGGAGTGATGTTTTTCTGTTATGCTATATCCTAAGTGGAAATCAGAAGTTAAGAATGCTAGGGGCACCCGGGTGGTTTAGTCGGTTAAGTGTCCAACTCTTGATTTGGGCGCAGGTCATGATCTTAGTGTTGTGAGATCAAGATTGGTGTCTGGCTCCATGCAGGGTATGGAGCCTGCTTAAGATTCTCTCTTTCCTTGTTCCTCTACTCCATGGCTCCCTCTCCCTCTCTAAAAAAATTGCTTTGGGGCAGCTGGGGCACCCCCACTCAGTGGGGAGTCTGCTTGAGATTTTTTCCCTCTGCCCCTTCCCCTGCTAGCACTCTCTCTCTCTCTCTAAAAATAAATAAATCTTAAAAAAAATTCAGTGTGTTAGAGAAATTTTGTAACACTTTTATACTATATTCTTCTTTTAAAACTACAGGTATGCATACTCCTTTCATTAGTTTTCCAATATAGTACATTAGAGGATATTCATCATATGACAGAATTATCCTGGATAAAAACACTGTATTGCTTGTCCTTCTGGTGAAGTGTATCCTCAAATTACATTCTCTCTAATGGAGTGAAGCTGCAAAGAAAATGTTTATTCCAACTCTTGCTTTGTCTCTTTCTCACTCATATAATCTCTTCTTTTTCTGTTTCATTTCTTAGGCAATTTATTGTTTGTAGCACCAATCACATGTTTTCCCATTTGGACTATTTTTTGCAAGATATTCCATGAAAAATTAATATGCAGTTATGCTGAGTTCTAGCACAGTCTCCCTATACCATGAGCTGAGCTGTGAACAATGGGGCCCAGGATCACAGTGAAGGCTTGATTCTCCCTTGGCAAGTAACTTGACAGTTTTTGGGTTTAGTGTCTTCTTATGTCTGGTTTTCCTCTTTTCTCACTGGCTGCTCCACAGTCTCCTTGGCTGATTCCTCCTCATCTCACCAATCTCTTAAATTGGAGTGTCTCAGGAGTGAGTCCTTGGATAACTTCTATTTCTTCTCCCTCCCTTGGTGATCTCATATCTAATGTCTTTAAATACCATCTATATACTAACAAGTTGAAAATTTTTATCTCCAGCCCTGACCGCACCTCTCAACTTCAGACCCATTTATTTGTCTCAATTCAGTAAATCTGCTTGGCTTTCTGAAAGACGCCTAGGTTTTAGCCTGTCCAAAACTAAGCTCCTGAGTGCCTTCTGTCCCAAACTTGCTCCTTTAGGTCTTTCTCAACTCCGTTAAAGACAACTCCGTGTTTTCACTCAGGTCAAGAAAACTGGAGACATTTGTAACTCCTTTTTTTTCTCATAAATCTCATATTTGGTTCATCAGCAAATATTTTCAGCTCTATGTTCAAAATTTATGAAGAATTTTTATGTCTCTATTTTTCTCTCTCACATTTACTCTCATCCGGATTTAAGCTACCATCAGATCTCTCATTTAGATTGTTACTATAGTGCCCTAACTGATCTCCTGCTTTCACCTCTTAGAATATTCTCAACAAAATACTCAGAGTCATCCTTTTAAAATAGAAATCAAGTCGTTAATTCCTCTGTTGAAAAACCTCCAGTTGCTTACTGTCTCAGAGTAGGCACCCAAATTCTCCCTAAAAGGGCCTATTGATCTGCTTCACTTATCTCTGGCTTCACCTTTTACTGTTTCCTGTCTGCTCATCTTCCTACAGCCACAATAGCTACACATGTCCCTTTCTCTGGGCCTTAACACTTAGAGTTCCTTAAACTAGTAATATTCTTCCCCCAGATTTCGGAGTGACTTGCCACCTCCCTTTCTTCAGGTCTTTCTCCTAAAGGAAAAGCTTCTCTGTCCTCTATCTAAAATTGTACCCCTTCCCCACCTTGAAACTTCCTAAGGGCTTCCCTACTTTACGATCTTTCACAGCATTTATCACCATCTGTATTAGTCAGCGTAGGCTAGATTATGCCTCAATAACAGACATCCCCCAAATCTAAAGGGCTTTAAAATGACAAAACATACCTCTTGGTCAAGTCCATATCTACTGATTATGGCCAGGGGCCTCTGTTCTTTGTAGTCTTTGAGGATCCAGGCACCATTTGGTTATTTGATTCCCTATTATAGGAGAAGAACAGACTTAGAGGATATCACACCAACAGTCTAATATGTTGGCCTGAATGTGGCTTGTGTCCCTGTTGCCCACAACCTCCTGGTGAAAATTAATTACATGATTATGACTAATTTCAATGAGATGGAAACATACACTCCTTTCATGTGCCCAGAATATTAAGGGAATCAGATCACCAAGAAACAGCAGTAGTATTTGCCCATCATCTGACATACCATATATCTTATTTATGATTTGTTTATCTCTTCTCACTAGAATGTAAGTTCAATGAAAACATAGCTTTTTGTTTGTTTTGTTCATGGCCATATTCTTAGCTCATAGAAGACAGCTTGGCATATTCTAGATGCTTAAAACATTTGTTAAATGAATGAATGAATGAATGAATGAATGAGTTTATATAATGTTAAAAAATCTACCATATAATATGTCAATAGGTGCAAAAGATCCCATGTATGAAGTATTGTCAATATTATTACTTATTACTGTTGTATAATTCTAATTAGAAGGCATTTGTGAAAAGGAAAGTATTGAAAAATTATGGAAATGATGGAGGATTCAAGCAGAAAACAGTCTAACTTAAAATTTTATGAAAAAGAGAAATAGGTCAAGCATCTGACCAAATATGGCTCCCAATAAGTTGATCAATGTAATGGAAATCTAATATTATTTATAGGAAGGGTGGAGGTGACATCACACAGTGAACATGTTGTAAAGGGGAGCTGCATCAGCACAGTCATTCGTGATAGTAAAGTTTATCTTCATTTTTTAAAAAGTCCACTCATCTGCAAGGAAAGACAGTCTCTAGGGCCAGTCCTGGGCCCCACCCTGCTCAGATGATGCCAGTGTGACATGAGCTGTGCTGTGAACAATGGGGTGAGCAACTGAGTGTACTGCTTGGCCTTTTCTCGGGGCTGGAACCTTGTTTCTTTCTTGGACTGAATCTGTTGTTTTCCTGGGCAGACAGCAAGCTCTTTGAGCTAGAACTATGCAGCAGGGATTCTCCACATCGAAACTGCCACCGCTCTCTGCCTGATGACACACATGTTTACTGCTCTGTGTGCTTATGGAGAACCTTTACTGAGTTTATAAGGGAGACATGCCCTGGTTTCCCTGCCCAGTCACTTGCCAGACAGGTTGTACAATTCTATAAAAAACCAAAGTTTAAAAAAAATGGAAGGAATGACAAGCACATTTTACTTTTGACCTGGGCTTTGTGAAAATGTGCCATTTCTGAAAACATTGAGAGCTGCTGATAGGCATTTCCATGTGTACTGTTGTGTCTTGCGGATTTTTATGACAATTTATCAGGCACTTTAACTGGGGCCCAGAAGTGTGGAAGAAGAGAGTTCACTGTGCCTTGAGCAGTAATGCAGATGAACTAATATTTTTTTGCCCCCTAAACGGATTAAAATTTTCATGCTAAGATTATCCAGTGCAGGGCGCCTGGGTGGCTCAGTCAGTTAAGCAGCAGCCTTCAGCTCAGGTCATGGTCCCAGGGTCCTGAGCCTGCATCAGGCTCCCTGCTCAGTGGGGAGTCTGCGTCTCCTGCTCCTTCTGATGTTTCCCCCACTTGTGCTCTCTGGCTCTCTCTCCCTTTCTGTCAAATAAATTTGATTCCCAAGGAATGTCCATTCTAAAAATAAATGTAATGGAGGGAATTTAGGAATAGCATGTAAGTGAAAATGATCCTTAAATTGATTAGAAGTGATTCTGTGACTAACAGTTAGCCAGTGACATTCTATCCAAAGGGTAATTCCAACATTTCATGATTCCCAGCCCTCTTCAGCATTTTTATAATTTTGCCAAAAAATCAGAGTTGTTGCCTTTTTGGCCTGAAGTTAATGCTTCCTGTTTGTATTGCCGATTCCAAGTTTTGTTTAAATATGTCACAATAGAAAATAACAATAAGTTTTGAAATGATCACGGCATCATTTCTAAAAGGCAAATATCGCCTGCATATCTTAATACTGTGTTTGAGAGGAAAATATTCTGATGAAAACCAGAAATGCAATGCCTTGGATCACTGTATCTGGGCCTTTATTAGACAAACTAGTGTTGAGGAGGGAGAAAGATTCTCAGTTCATCCTAAGGGCTAATCCACAGTCTGGCTCCGCTGTATCTGTCTAGTGTCATTGTGAGCAAGAGAGAGAGAGAGAGAACTGACACAGTTGCTTTTAAGCCCCTTCCAGCTCCAAGATTCCAAGTAACTGTGAACATCATCCTTCTCTTTCAACCAAACTGGCCTATTTGCTTTTTGTAACTATAGGCAGGGTTTGTAGTTTAACGTGGGTTTCTGTTTCTATCATTTTCCAACCTGAAATGCTCTTCTAAATTCTACTTTTCATTTGATTCTTATTTTTGAGGCTCAGTTGAGGTCCCACCTTCCTCATGGACCTTTCCCTGGAGAGTAATCTCTACTTCCTGTAAATTCAATATATGGCAAACATTGCTTTGTATAGCAATAGTCTCTCCAACTGTCTGGTAATCTCCTCAAGGGCAAAAATAGTATTACTTTCTCTAAGATGTGTTCCTAAAAGTGTCTTCCTTCATGCCTCAGAAGACTCTTTTCTTCCTTTGCAAATGTAACACTCTGGACATAGCCTTTATCGTGCTTTAGAGTTAGCACTTAGAGATCAGTATCCCTCATTACTGAGAATCCCTCATTTCTGAAGTGCAAGGTGGAACATGTCTTACTCATCTTTGCATGCACACTATTCAGCTTGTGCCTGGGATGCTATTTTGTGAAAGTCTATCTTCTTTCCCATTTATGATGATAGTATTATTTTAACCTTTATGCTGTGAGCATTCAGGAGTCATCTACTGTTTTGGTGCTAGCAGTAGAAGGGGGAAGGGTTAGCATAACAAAGTAGGATTGTATGATTATTAACTTGGAAATATTAGGAAGGATAGATTGGAGAGGTGGTGAGTTTGGTGATCACAGAAATGGGTAAGATTGGATGGTGTTTTCTGGCTAACTCTATGAATATTGTGATGAGGCCATCCTACATGGGGGTTTGGGAGAACTCTATCTGAAGAGTGAGAAAAACATGATGTAGGTGCCTGAGACTATGGCAGAAGAAAGAGGGGGGAGTAGGGAAGGCAGAGAAGTAAATTGGTTTTTGAAGATTGTGATGGTTGGGTTTTGGTGTCATCAGTGACTGTATCAGTAGTTCAGGAAGTCTGGAGGACTAGAGTTGAGTGAGTATTCAGAAATAGAGTTGCAGATTTCAGAGTAAGCTAAGTTACATAGTAGTTAGCAGCTGTTCTTATTGAGGACTTGGGTGTAAAGGAGTTCTCTGAAAGAGCAAAAGATTAAATCTTAATGAATTGCCAAGTTATAAGGGCTAGAAGAGGAAGAAAAGTAAGGGAGAGAGATGGAGAAGTGTCTTAGAAAAATCAGATTGAGGATATGATTGTGTGAAAGAGTGAAACCAAGGTGGGTATGGGTGGCTGGGTGCGTGTACGCATGGATGCAAATGTGAAAGCAACTGCATTGAGGTAGTCAAATGTGTTGAATGTTACAGAGAAATTATGGAGACTGGAAAGTTAAATGTCTGAAGCATGGAATTCTCCAATCTGTACTAGACTTGTCTCAGACATTTCTAGAATCACTGAAACCATTGAAATTGTTCTAATGCTACTGTGGAAAATAACAGATTTTTAGCTGCTCTTCCGTGAACAGTGGTTATCACAGGTAAATGTTAAGAGTTAGTCCACCATTGCTCATTAGAGAGAACTGAAGTGCATCTCTTCATCCTCAGTGGGTGGAATTTAGCATGCTCGGTTTAGCATCATGGCCCTGGGCCATGCTGTCCCAGCTTCATGAAACTGGGTGTCAGGTTACCCTGAATGACTCGTACTAGATGCCTGGAATGGGATAGAAATTAAGTGAATATATTTTTTGATGTTTGGAACCCTTAAAAATAACTTCCCACTCAGAAGAAAGATTTCCATGTGGAAATGTTATGAAATGGCATCAGATGTTTATGATCTTATATTAATTTTAAATTGGAGGGTAGATGGAAAGACTGTTTTGAACAAGAAGTTTTGGTAACACATGCTCTATACAATGTCTTGTAGAACAGATTATCACAGACATCAGCATACAAACACACCTCTTTACTTTTTCTCAGTCTGACATTCTCTTCCTCCTGTTTTCTGGACAAGTCCTTCTTGACATTCAAGACCTGGCTCAGATGTCACTTTTTCTATGATGCCATTGCTGACCCATCCCTTTCTAATAGTTGACATTCCTCTGAATTATCTCAGCTTGAGGCTTATTCTTCTATGTAGAATTTATTGAGTGTATTGAGTAATAACTCTTACAAGTTTATATCCTCCAATATAATACATTTTCTTTGAGGAGACTCATTTGTGTATAAGCAATGATTCCTATCAAGCACAATATTACTTATTTAAGAAAAGTATATATTAGTTCATTCAAAAAATATTTATTAAATATTCTCTCTGTGCCAGTGACCCTGTCCTTGTGTAGTTTATAATCACATGTAAGTTATGTCTATATTTACGGTGTGAATATTCAGTTGAAATGCAAAGAACTTTAAAAATTCAAAGTATAGCCAAATTGAAAGGAACACATCAGTAACAAATATCACTGAGTTGTACAGTTGTACTGTTTTTATAAAGTATTTCACTTAATCTTACCAGCAACTCTGAGATGGTAGCTATGTAGGATTAATCCTATTTTACAGGGAAAAATGTGGCATTCAGCCATTAACTATTTAAATAATTAGGGCAATTGTGGGTTTAACTTGGGACTTGGACACAGGTTTTCTGGCTCCAAACCCCGTATCTTCCCACTATACAGTCCCCTCTCCCTAAAATACCACTCCTTATAGGAACAGGCAGAGAATCTCAGGGACATAGAAATGTTGTCACCCCCACAGCCTGAAAATGTTAGCAATAATCTCATGAACAATACAATGAGTTTATTCAATTGTCAATGGATTAAATATGACAGATCTCAAAAGTGATTTAAAAAAAAGCTAGGCTCAAACTAATTATACAAACTTTATAAGATCAAGTCCTCATCTCTAAAACGAATACCAGATTTTGCCAAAATAAAGTCAATTGCGAAGTTATTGAAATGATAAACTCTACTAACTCACGGAGGTGAAATGGCATGTTTATCTACTATCAAAGGAAGATTCTTATGAATAATTAAAAGATAGTATGGTCAGTAAAAATGGGTATACAGAAGTATATTTATGTTAAGGAAAGTGCAGGTTATAAAACATCACTTAAAATATAATCCTATCTTTGTAAGTTGTCATATTTATCATACCCAGGAAAAAATTATCTGGAAGGAGATATTAAAAATCTTTACCAAAGTCATCACCATGTATTAGATAATGGGTAATTTTTAGAACAAATTTTATCTCTGCAACTCTTTAATTTTGTTAACTAGAATAAGTGTGTATTATTTGTATAATTTTTAAGTTAAAAAGTCCATGCAGGGATTATTATGGGGGTAGGTAGAAAGGAGGTGAAACTATGCCAGGCAACAGAATAGGAAATGTGCTACCAGCCTGGGATGGAGAGCAATAAAGGAATAATTTGGGCAACACAGAATTACAGTAAGTTGTAAGCAGCATACTTCTCAGGCTGTTCCTGCCAAGAGAATCAATTAGAGCCAGTTGTTTTGTTTTCATTTAGCTTTTGGCTGAAGAATAGAATTAATAACAATTGCCTTTTTTGTTTGCTTTTTTAAGAGAAGTAAGCTTTTATTTCCTTGACTCACAAATAAATCTGGCTGAGTTGGTTGCAATAACAATTGATTTTAATAACACATCTGATGTTTGCAGGAGGGGTCTGTATTAATTGCACTCCATTTAAACTCCATGTAAACTGTAAATAAAACTATTTATAAAAGTATAAAATATCTTTGATTTCTTTTATTAAAAATAGCATATTTTTTCCTACTCAAAACAAATTTTGCTCTGAGCATTTTACTTGAGTTGCTTGTTGCTAAGGGCATGTGAGATGAGATTTCTACCACGTGGATAAATTTTAGAACTGTCTAAGATTTAAATTTTGTATTATTCATTTCTCAAACTGTGTGTATGTTTGTGTGTGTATGTAGCTTAGTGGAGAAAAATACTTTAGATTTGCTTTTAAAACAATGATAGATCTTTTAATGTGGCCTTCAGGGACCCCTTCTATCCTTTGAAGCATCACTGTGCCCCCCTCGCCCCATTACACCCCACCTGCACTGACCTTTAGCATCTCTAAGTGCACCAATTACTGTTTCTGTCCTCTGTCCTCACCCCAGATGTACACAGACACTTAGACTGACTAATTCCTACCCACCCTTTTATATTTGTCACTTCCTCAGGTCATAGGAGTCGTGGATCTCTGGAAGGACTGGGCATCTCTGCAGTGCAACCTGGATTTTTATTCTAGTATCCCTTTTGTCTATTTCCTGGTATCAATAAGCTGTCTTGTCAGGTATTTTTTTTTCTTTTTTCTCAGCTTCAGAGCTGCTGTTACCTCACAGTTTACTATCTCAACTTCAACTTACTTTGGTCCTTGATCCTGTCTCCTGGCCTCTTTTCCTCTACTTACAACCAAATGGATTCATCCCACACTAGGAAATGGTGTGACCAGTGGGAATTGACTTATTCCCATTTTCAGTGTCTAAGGGACAATCTCCTGTGCATAGTACTTCGAATACTCAAAGAACAAGCTCACTTCTTCATCTCCCAGTTTAGAATTTGGAATGGAGTGGGAGCAATTTGTCATAGCTCTGAAGTTCTAAATGCAAGAAAAAGAAAGAAAAGTCACATAAAAAAGAGTTATGAGGCAGCCTTTCTTTTTATTTCTACAATTTTAAGTCAAGAAGATTTTACCCCAAATACTTCATTCAGTTAGATTTTGTTAACATTTAATAAATATTATAAAAGTCTATTTTAAGTGCCTAGACTTAAACTTGAGTCCCATCCACCATGCAGGCTGGGATATTTTAATAATGTCAGACTGGAAGGCAATGATTTCAAGCCATGTTGACTTTCTTTTTCTCACATAGAAAATGCTACATGAATCACAAACTACCAGAAAAGTTAACAATAAGGCATATTTTATTAATACTGAAAAACATTTTAGAAATTCAAAATGTTTTAATTCTGTTTGAATTTTAATTCATTGGAAAAGAAACAATGACAAATATGATTAAAATAAAAATATATCCCAAGTTACTATAGTTTGCCAGGTTCTTCTGACTACATAGACTACATAGATAAATAGCTAAGTCATTTGCTTCACAAGGCCAGAGTTTATATCTAATTTCACTTTAATTTTAGGTATGAGTAATAATAAAGTCAATCTCTCCAGAGCTGGTTAATTCTCTGGTGGACAAATATTTGCATAATTTGTATAAGGTAAAAAATTCTTAATATGGAAATGACTAGAGACAGAAGACAACTCGGTAACTTATCCTGTATCATAGTCATTGCTATGAATGTCAGTAACCATCTTACTATTTTGCAAAAAGCTCATTTCTTGCATTTGGCATAAAGTGGAGTTGCTGTATTTTAAATAATTATTGTAACAAGGTAAGTGGTCTTGTTTCATTAATGACTAAAGATAGAAATCGCAGTTTAAAATTACCTATTTTATTATATAACATATTTAGTGATAGTAAAAGACAATATAGCTCATTTTCTGGATGTTTACAACTTAGTGTTGTCCTCAAGCAAGAGTAATATTTATAATCTTGAAAAATAATATAAAAATGGAAAAGTTTGCCAGTTTATTAAAAATTTAAACATAAAGTTCCATACCACCCAGCTATTTTATACCTAGGTACTCATCCAAGAAAAATGAAAACATATGCCCACACAAATACTTGTAGCATTATTCATAATAGCAGCATTATTCATAATAACCCCAAACTGGAAGTAATCCAACTATTCATCAGCTGAGGAAATGGATAAACAAAATGTGATCCACAAAGTGAAATGCTATCAAGCAATCAAAAGGAATGAACTAATGATAGACCATGGATGAATGAATCTCATAAACACTATACCACGTGAAAGAAGCCAGACACAAAGACTACATGTTGAATGAATCCATTTATATTAAATTACCACAAAAGCAGAAAGCAGACCAGTGGTTGCTTGGAGCTAACTGTGGGAGGTAAGGGTATGCCCATTGACTACAAATGGATACAGGGGAATGTTTTAGAGTGATGGAAATGTTCTCAAACTGGATTGTGATAGATTTAGTAAATTCTAAAAGTTTGCCAAAAATTGCTGAATTTTTAAAAATAGGTGAATTTTATGTTGTGTGAATATATATACCTCACAAAAGCTGTAAAAAATATTTGTGACAGTCACACACATTTTTTCCATATGTCTATGAAAGTATTCTCTTTTTCATATTTGAGGTAAATTTTGGGAGTTGTGTAAAAAATAAATATCTGGAAATTATTAGGATAGTATTTCTATAAACAAATTCATTTTCTGATTTATTTTCCTTCATTTTAATAGGAATATAGTATTTTGTCTGGATGAAATGTTAGAGATATCCTTGAATATGAGATTGAAAATGGATTTGGGATTCTCTAATTCATTCTACAGAGGAGAAAGGTGATCCTCAGAGAGGACAAGTGACCCAGGTCAAACACAGTGAAAGGCAAAGTTGATGTCAGAACCCCTCTGTTTGTTCTACAACATATTAAAATGGTATGACTTACTATGGGGTTGTTAGCAGGTGGCTCTTCCTAGAGCCTTGTAAGTCTCGTGACCTACTACTCTGCCTTGTTCATGAGGCCACCTGATCAAACTGTCATGATGGTTTAGCCATTTTCTTCTAGCTTATGGAAGGCTTTTGATGCTGTGAAATCTCAAAATAAGCAGCTGTATATCATCAGCACTGGGTATTTATTAACCAAACAAACTAAAATTCATGAAGATTTCAAACGTCCAAACAATGATGGCAAATGAAACCATTTGTTCTAGCTATATCTCTTGTTTTTATTTGTGAGACTGCAAAAATAAATAAGTAAAAGCCAGATTTATTTAAGAAAGTTTTGTTAGTGCTTCACAGTTTTTTATAAGATGGCAAAATTTTCATTTTTATCAAGAGTATTTCTGATTTACTCCCTGGGACAATGTTTTCACAATGGAAATATGTAATCTTGTATGTGGAGGAATTCCTACAGTGCTGGTGGAAGTTGTGCATTTTCTGCTTTGTCCGATAAAGTAGTACTTTGATTAAACTTGATTTCTACTTGGTTAGTGGAATTTAATGTATGTTGGAATTGGAGTTACTGAGAGTAGGTGGAAAAAAAGGAGTATTGGTCCTTTTGGGAAATTGACCAGGAGAGTGATAATAATCCGAATGACAGTTGATTTGTTTTTTGGTACCAGATCATTTTGAGATTGTTAGGACAAGCAATTTTTTAAATGGCACATGTTCAAACTTAACCACTTTCATATCAGTGAAAATCACTCTTAGACACAGGAAAGTCTATATTACACTTCGTTGTCAATAGGTGCCTGGTGTTCCATTAGCTGGGAGTGAGAGAGAAAGATATCCAAGATCTTGAGTATCAGTGACTAGTATTCAGCATTCCACTGAAGATGAAATCATTATATAGTTTTGTCTGCATTTACTATTAATCATTTAAGTCTTAAAAATTAAGCATCTATTGTAAATAACAGTGTATTGTTTTATTTTTCTGGCAAATAGTATAAGGTAAGTAAATAACTGGAAAGAAAAAATACGTATATATAATTTTCCCTTTTTCTCAGAGAAAACTTTATTACAATATAATCAACATTTTAAAATACAGTAATTTCAGGGGGGTACCTGGGTGGCTCAGATGGTTAAGCGTCTGCCTTCGGCTCAGGTCATGATCCCAGGGTCCTGGGATCGAGCCCCGCATCGGGCTCCCTACTCAGCAGGGAGCCTGCTTCTCCCTCTCCCACTCCCCCTGCTTGTGTTCCCTCTCTCGCTGTGTCTCTCTCTGTCAAATAAATAAAATCTTAAAAAAATAAAATAAAATAAAATACAGTAATTTAAGAGAGGTGAATACTCTGAAGACATGGGAATATGGAAAAATGTTGATTTTAATAATATCTGAATAGTGCACAGTGAAAATAACAACAAAACTACTACTGATGTATGCAATAAAACTGACAAATTTCCAAAACATTATGGTGAGTGAAAGAAGCCTTACATAAGAGTGCATATCATATGATTCAATTTCACTGAAGTCTAGAACAGGTAAAATTAATCTATGGTTTAGTAAAAATCAGAACAAAACTTGTTTCTGGAGGATGGGGTGGAAATGGACTGAAAAGAGGCATGAGGAGACTTTCTAGGTGAAGGTAATATTCTAAATCTTGTCTAGGTTTGGATTACATAGATATATGGCATTTGAAAAACTCAGCCATGTAGAGTTAAGATTTATGTATTTTCTTATATATAAGTTTTACCTCAAAAGAAAAATATACTGAATTCTAGTTAATGATATACCTTCTGAAGTGTTGAGGAGTGAAGAATACTGAAGTATAATTTATTTTGAAATCCACTTAAAAATAAGATGGATTGATGGACAGATAGAGAGGTAGATAAATATGATGAAAGAAATATAGTAAGATTTACATCATTGTCTCTGGGTGGTGGTTGTATGGATGTGCACTGCACAATTCTTGAAATATTTCTCTGTTTGAAATGTTTTGTAATAAAATATTAGCTCATCATACTTCTAAGTCTTTAAATAGATTGGTTAAAGACCTATAAAGACCTATAACTGATGCTGTAAGTCAGAGAAATTTTCCAAATATTATTAAACATTTTACCTTACGAGTCTCCAGAATTTATTCTGGAAAACTCTAATTCACAGTTTGTTCACAGATCAAAATATATGTAAAATTCTCGTGATAGAAAATTTAATAACTTGGCGACTGAGGTCTTTTTTTTCTCTGATACTGTAAACCTGTAAATCTCTTTCAAAAGAAATTGGGCCTATGAATTTTATTTTTGATGCACTGAATTTTCAAAGAGTAATGGTTCTCAAAGCTGAGTATGCATTGGAATTACCCAAGTTTGCTAAAATACAGATTGCTGCCTCCATCCCAAAGTTTCTGATTCAAGAGGTCTGGGAGTGGGGTCTGAGAAATTGTACTTCTAACAAGTTCCCAAGGTGATGCTGATACTCTAAGTGGGGAGGGAGTGATTCTTTGAAGAATCCTGGCCTGGAGCCTATCCTACCTTCCATCAGGAGCATCAATTACCATCACTCCTTACTTTACATAGCAAGAGAATGTAAGCAGATCAACTCCAGTTCACAAAAAATCAGAAAAAGCACAAAAAGAAGAGAAATGAGTTTTGTTAAGTCTCTTAGCCTGTATGATTTCTTCTTTTTATTTTATATATATTTAAAAATAGTAAGAATATACCAATTATCTAAAGTGGTAGGAAAAGTATTACAAAGTAGACTTTGAGATCTACTTCCCTACTTGCATTTGGCATATTTTCATGTAGTAAAAACAATTTTTGTGACTAGCTTAACAAAGCTAAGGGGACACTTTCTTTGTACATCCTTTATCTGTCTTCCATCAGATTTAGAGTTCCTCGGTTATAGCCACATGGTACTAATTGTAGGAATGATGCTGTACTGAAATCATTGACTTACCCATCTGCCTAATTTACTAGACTGCTTAATCTTTGTGATGTGAGAGATCATATTTGAATTGGTATCACTAATGCCTAGTATCTAGTAGTGAATGAATAAAGTGAAAAGCAGATGAATGGTTATACACATTTCCCAAGGCAAATGCAGAATTTATTTAGATTTTGTTGTTTGAAGTTAATCGTGTCACTGCCCCCCTTCCCTTATAGCAAATATGTGGTTATTGGTTGGTTGCATGTGGTTGCCCCCCAGCCTCAACATGCTCCAGTCTTTAAAGGGTAATTTTAGGAGAGTTAGATTGAAGGTATGTCTCAGGATGAGATTTTTCCCAAAGAATGAAAGGCTGTTGACTTAGAAGGTAGTCTATGAAAAGTAATTTTCCTGCTTGGCTGTTGGTTGGGTTACAAGGTAGGTAATGAAATTATTGCTCCTTTGGTAAAACTATTAGTCTTGCCAAGTGGTGCTGAAATGTCAACATTGGCAGGTTCAGTCTGTCTCATTCAGTCATCCAAAGTCACCAGGCAATGAAGTATTGGCCTGAGGAATCAGGGCACTGGGAATTCTGACCAAGGTGGGAAACTGTGGTTGTTTTAGCTGAAATGGACCTCGCTTATACAAACAGCTGGGCAAACAGAAATAAAGTGCTCCGTAAGGAAGAAAACATTTTCCCTCTCAGGTTTCTAGCAAAATGTCATTTCTTTCTAAATTCAATGGCAAACATTCTCCAGGTATTTGGTAACCATAATATCCTAATAAAAAGGTAACTAGCAGACACCTGGGAGTTATGGCTCAATGGCAATTGTCTGGGTGTGGCTTTATAAAGGGAGCTCTTCAGGTGAACCGGGACTTTTTATTTCCTGACCTCCGAAAGCACACGTTGCATGCAGGGACATGTCTTCCGGTGCAAACTCCCCACGAGGCATTGCAAAGAGAACATGTTGTTCTGCTTGCTCTAGAGCAAAGAGCACAAAAGGCTGTAGGTTGAGCTTCCTGCTCACGTTGATCGTGTATGTGTAAAGTCAAGGTCAGAGTTTCTTTAAGGGCCCCCATTCCCACTCTGGCAGCTGTTCATGTGGCTTATGGGACTTTTACCCAACTTCTTCTGCACTTTTTAAAAAATGACATTTTTTTCTGTAGATTTATAAAAGTCTCATTTTATATATAATCTAACCTATTTTCATCAGGATTTTCCCCTTATGTTTTTAGATTTGAGTTAATAAAACACAAGTAGGGCTGCCTTCTGTTCATCTCTAAAACTGGGTGCTATTAATTCACCATTTCCTGAATGCCCCAGATCTCTTTTAATCTGTTGTTCTTATTTAGATTTCTGATTCATCACCTGAATTGTGTACATTGAGTGAAGCAATTTCATTTGTACATTAGAAAGCACAATGTCCAGGTGGCTTCGTAGCGCAATGGATAGCGCATTGGACTTCTAGAAAGCACAATGTCCAAAATATTTGTGACTGAGCTCCTATCTTCTTTACATAAGGCATCCTGCCACCCATATCCCTTATTACCAGTGTCAGCAGAATCAGAAGGCAGGGAAGATAGAAATCCAAGGCATGAAGTAAGAAGGGTGGGCAGGAGCAGCCTGAGGCCTATGGGAAGAGTTTAGAGAATTTCAAGTTAGTTACCCTTATCAAATCACCCATTTTCATAAGTAGCAACTATTTCTGCATGGTCTTTGTGAGTGTGGTTAATGTATAGGGCCATAAATAAAAGATGGTTTGAATGATGCCATTTAGCGTTTTGCAGTGCCCAATTCAAACAACTGTCAGTGGCATCCCTGTTTCTGGAAGACATGTGGTAGAGCTACTACATGTTTACTGCACACTAACTCTTTGCAAGCTGTCATTAATTCTCCATTGGGCCTTGGTAGAACTTCCTTCCCAAAGAGTTGGGAAGAGAGTGACAGAGAATCTGTGGATTTTGAGAAGGAATTCCATTCTGGGAGCCAGAGAGCCTGGATACCATGAGATATATGGGATTGATAATTGATGGAATACAATAAATTGGAATTTTAAAAGGATTTTTCTAGGAATTACTTTGTGAGTGCTTTTAATTATAATTCTGTATATACGCCACCACGACAAAGCAATTGTCTGGCATGCCATCATGTCACTGCAGAATGGGCCATGCCTTTCTTTATCTTCATAACCACTTTGCACAGACTCTCTTCTAATGGAATGTTGTACAAGCATCTTGCTGTTACAGCACTGGTGGAAGTAGTTTTTATAATGTCTAATTGTTTTTAATTGATGGAAACATTTAATCTTTATTCTCCTTAAAATATTTAACTAAAACTCCCATGCTCTTTCTGCTATGGAAAGTTTCCACTCATATCACTGGCTTTCAGTTTGTTGCTGTTTTTGGTAAGAAAAGCCATGCTATAGACTACAGACAACACATTTCTATTTAAGGATCAGAAACAACTGAAGATTCTTGTATAATTGGCTTTGGCCACTCCCTTCATACTGTGGCTGCCACAGGAAAATTAATGAATCTCCATATGATTATTTTTCCCCTTCTAACACATTTCCTTGGATCATGGTACCAGGACAGGGAGTCCTTTGCTGTTATATGATCTCTTTTTGGCTCTCTAAGAATTAAAGCATATGTTAAATTATTGCCAAGTCCTATGTTAAAATTATAGTTTGTATAACTTAACATCACAGTTCAATTAAATACAATTTATGCCATCAAACATGGTTTTTGGAAGCTTTTGAATGCGTTGTCAGACAGTAACTGCCCTGCTTAATATATAAACTGAAGATGTGACCATAAAGGCATCGGAATATTTTCCACCTGCAATCCATTGTGTAAGAGGAATAAAGAATACATTTGAAACTTTGAACTGTCAGTTCTGGGAAGATAATAATGCCTAAAAAGGACTTGCTGATGTTATATATGTACCATTTGTTGAATGTGAATAATAATATTAGGTACTATTAAAACTAATCTCACCAGTCGCTGTAATGGCAAGAGGATTGAATCAGAGGAAAGCCTTTCATCTCTGAGAAAGGCATACTACTCAGCGATGAGGAAGGTCCTGCCCACGCTAAGTGGCATGATCTCACGCCAGACAAGAGATTCAACCATGTTGAATTACATAAGTAACTTGTCTTGTTTTGTTGCTGAGTCCTACCTTATTATATGGGTTAGCTGTAATGTGTTTATCCCTTTAACTATTGATGGACATTTGGGCTATTTCCAGTTTGGTGCTGTTTTGAGTATCTGCATACAAGTCTTAGCATGGCATTATTTTTCATGTTTTCTCAAAAAATACCTAGGAATGAAACTGATAGTTTATTTGGTAGCTGTCCAACAGTTTTCACAAATGGTCACACCACTTAACATTTACATTAAAAGTGTATGAGGGCTCCAATTATTTCAAACCCTGCCTAATACTTGTTATTGACAGTCTTTTAATTTTATCCATTCTTGGGTATGTGGTATCTTACTGTGATTTTAACTTGCATTTCCCTGAAGACTAATGATGTTGACCAAGAGTTGGTAAACTATGACCTGGTGGACAAATCCAGCCAACTGCCAATTTTTACAAGTACAGTTGACCCTTGAGCAATATGGGTTTAAACTGCACTGGTCCACTTATACACAGATTTTTTTTGATACATACAGTACTGTAAATGTATTTTCTCTTCCTTATGATTTTCTTAACATTTTCTTTTCTCTAGCTAACTTTATTGTAAGAATACAAATATAGAATACATATCAAAGACAAAATACATGTTAATTGACTGTTTGTGTTATCAGTAAAGCTTCCAGTCAGTAGTAGGCTATAAGTAGTTAAGTTTTGGGGAGTCAAAAGTTATATGCAGACTTTTGTCTGTATGGTGGGTCAATGCCCCAACCCCCATATTGTTCAAGGGTCAACTATATAGTATTATTGAAACACAGACATGTGATTTAATGCTACAGGGCATGTATTTACTTTTAAAAATTAAAAGAGGATTAATTCTAATTTGATTTTGAAAGACTTTTTTTCTTTTAATATTTCACAACACCCTTTTGAACTATTTAGAGACACCCTAGGATGTTGCAAAAAGAGGATTAGAAACAACTGTCCTAGATCCAAAGTTCTACTTTACCAATGTGCAATCTTTTTCTCAGCCATAATGGTGGTGTTTTCCTGGAACGTTCACATTTTTTATTTTGTCTCACTCTTGATTGGCCTAGGCTTTATTTCTCACAAGACACAGTAAAATGTTTTTCTAGTACTTTTATTACTCTGTACTCCTGGGCTTTTCTGGGCAACATATCTGCCATTTTGCTTATAAATGTTTTCCTAGTTAAGCTCGTATCATGCTATATTATTTTTCTATTAACTCTACCTTATGGCATTCACCAGAGGTTTTCATGCTAACATTGAAAGAGAACTGTCATCACATGACTAGTGTTCCAAACCATTAAACTAGAATTACTCAGGATGAAGAATAACTTATCAAAGATTAAAAATTATTATAGGATGCATGGAGATATGCCCTAAAATATCAGGAGAATTGTCCAGGAGTGTAAAATTGAATACTAGTCCAAACATTCATTTGAAGGAATGCTTAACAAACTTAATCAGATTGAAAGGGCAAAAATTGCTTAACCTTTTTGCTGAGCACTGAAAAGACCAATGGTATAGTGATTGAGTGGGTGAAGGGGTGTAGAGAAGACAAACATAAGATAGAGGGAATCCATACTGGGTGACAATGTGAGCATAGGTGAAAGTGCACTGCAGAATGTGAGAAGATTATACTGGCCAAAAAGAAATAAGACATGTTGAGAAGTAATAAAGGAAGAAGTAATGTGTGCCAGGATAATGAAGGGACGTGAACTTCGAGCTTCAAATAAGCAATTGGGATGATAGTCTTAAAATATTAAGTTTGTGATGCTGCTTTGAGGTATGATTTGTCTGTGTGCATCTTTCTCTCTTTTTCAAGACTTTTAAAAGTTTAGCTCCAGAAAGTAGTATGAATTAGAATTTTGGAGAAAGTAGGTCAGCTAGATGCCAATTCATTCAAAAAGTTACATGATCTTGATGTATTTGCTGACATAAATCATGAACGAAAGGGAAAAAGACTGGAGTCATGAAAATTCCCATGTGGAGGAAATGAGAACACTTCCACTTTTGTTGGTCAGTAATTCTGTTTACAGTCTTCCTTTTCCTCACTTGGTGCCATGATCCTTTCCACTTTCCAAGTGGAAGAGTAATGTGGTACATCAGGCCAAAATCTATGAGCAAAGGTCTAATGTGATGATGCTGTGACTCTTGGCTCTTAGTTAAAAATGAGTGCAGCCTAAGTACACCAAGATTCCTTATTCTCTGCTTCCCAACAAGAGGTTGGAAACAGGCCAGCTGTGTTTTAATTTACTCTGGGACCTAATAACATTCGAAGGTAGTGGAGTGACTCTAGGGTTAATCTAGGCACCTAACTAAGAAGGGAAAAATTGGCTTGGACAAAATCTGTGTCATAGCTGAAGTATAAATCCCCTCATCAAAAGCTAACGAAATTGGGACAAAACATTAGCAGTTAGCATCAATTTGAGCATTATGGTCTGGGGGGTTGGCCACTCCTTACTCTATTAGCTAATGATGACGTTCTCAATAAAAACAGAGCAGGAAGGCGCCTGGGTGGCACAGTTGGTCAAGCGTCTGCCTTCAGCTCAGGTCATGATCCCGGGGTCCTGGGATGGAGCCCCACGTTGGGCTCCTTGCTCAGCAGGGAGCCTGCTTCTCCCTCTCCCTCTGCCTGCCGCTCCCCATGCTTGTGCGCACGTGCACGCTCTTTCTCTCTCTATCAGATATAAATAAAATCTTTAAAAAATTTTTTTGAAAAATAAATAAAAACAGAGCAAGAAGTTCAGCTTGGTGTGAACTGAGATCCAGTTTTGACCTTGCACTTAACTTGCAGAGTGACAGAGAGAACTGGCTGCCCTCAATTTCATTGTTTGTGATATGAGAGAATTGCACTAGGTGAGCTAGACGAGATGAATCTTCCTTGGACTTGGATAAACCACCTAATATCTCTGGATTTCAATTTTACCAGAAATGTAGGAATGGCAATTTGAGAATCTAGAAGTTTATGGAAATTTCATCAAATTCTTGGAAGTATAAAGAACTATGTACATACCTGGAAATAGTAGTATTGGCAGCTGAGGTAAGACAGTGGTTCCCATAACTTGGTATCCAAGAAGGGGCTCTCTGTACTTTTTCAAAGGCCTATTGGAATCCTTTTATGTAACTATATTAAAGCAGGCCAGGCTAATTTTGACTGGAATAGTATAAATTTATTGTGATGACTTGGGGAAGCCATGCTGTTCAGAGGTACTGACTGGTATTAATGCAATATAAATCTTTGAATCATGAGAAATCAAATGTGGATTACTAAATTAATAAATGCCATCTTTCCAATGGGTAAAATATTCTAAAAATATTAAATCTCTGTAGAATAAAGAAAGAAAATAATTGAGATCTACAATCTCGTATCTAAAACTCTTGGGGCCAGACATGTTTTAGAATTCAGAAAATCTTTGGATTTTAGAAATGTACTAGGTTGTCTAGACCTCTTCAGTGGAGGCTTGGCTAGCACCCCTTAATTAAACATGTTAATATTCCTACAATTAAACATGTGAATAATTACACAGACTATTCAGTGAGATTTGAGAAATACTTAGTGGCCTCATATGGTTCAGATTGGGTTTTGTTACCAAATTAGTTTAATATGAATTTACAAAAAATCTTACAAAGCCATTTTGGATTTCTGTCTTGTGGCTAAAAGGTTATGGATGGCCTTCATTAAGTAACCAATTATTGAGCAATTACTATGTGCCAGCTTTTAGACAGTGCCATTTGCATTAATCTTTGTAAACAACCCATCAAAGTGGACATTGTTATCCAGTATTCATAATTTACAAATCAAGAAATTCAGGGTCAAGTATGTTCAGTGAGTAGCCAAAGGCCCCACTGATAATTAAGTTACAGAGCTGGCATTTGAACTCCGCTCCTTCTGGTCCCAAAGACAAAAGACAATGTTGTTTACTCACTGCTTGGTCAAGACTTCTGGTTAGGGTGATAATCTGCCCCTGTGGCCTACATAGTTAAAAAAAAAAAAAAGCCTTGAAAATTTAAGTTTTCTCTCCTCATTCTGCACAATCTCTCTGGGAAAGTTCATCCAATGATTATTTAGAAACTGATGATGTCCAGATGGATCTGTGTTCTAGTCCTGAGCATCACACTTGATTATTCAACCTCCTGTGGGTCATCTCCATGTAGTTGTCTCATTGACCCTGCAGGCCCCAAATAGACCTAAAGATCTTTCTCCTCCATTTATCAACTCTCTCAGAACTCCCTATTCTCCCTAAGCTGATCCCCCCCAACCCGTGTCCCTTTGTTTCCAACTCTACATATCAATTTCTGTCTTTTGGAGATACAGCTGGAGGGCAGCATTGATGAGGCTGGGGTTTTCAAAGTGCAGTAGTTAAGTTTACTAATAAGAAATTTCAGATCCTTTGAACATTCCCAGACAGTATATATCCAATGAAGGTTTTGACTATTGGATAACCAAAATAGCCTTAAATCCCATCTACCTACTCAATAATAAATTACCAAATATTAAGCCCTAAGATTTTACTTTGTGTTCTGTACTGCTTTCTGTGTTATTTAGTTTGGGTTTTTGGATCTCAAAATTACCCGTGCTTTAGCAGTTTGGGTGTATGTGTTGGAATATTGAGTAGCTAAGTAGATAGCATGCTTTCTAATAACAGTGCCTCTAGCAACTAACCTTTGCCCCGAATTTGCCCTGGGATGCTGAAGTGGTAAAATAACAGCCCTGTATTTTGTGTTCCCATCTTTAGGTAAAAGGCCAAGCCTGAAAGTCCACATCAATACCACAAGCGACTCCATCCTCTTGAAGTTCCTACGTCCAAATCCAAATGTAAAACTAGAAGGTTTTCTCCTGGGATATGGCAGCAACTTGTCACCAAACCAGTACTTCCCTCTTCCAGCGGAAGGGAAATTCACGGAGGCTGTAGTCGGTAAGATGTTTGGGTTTCAGGCGTGGGAAGAAGAGAGTAACAGGTAATGGGTACCGCGTGAACTATAAATCTTAAAGGCAAGCACACTTTCTTCTACATCTCAGCCAAACCAAATGCCAAAGTTACAAATCATTTACATAATTGTTGTAACCTAGATAGCGCAGTGCTTTGTGTGGAAACAATACAGAATGCAAACTCGCGTGTACCACAGAGATAATCACCTTCATTGCCGTTATCCTTACAATCCTTGACCAGAGAACTTAAATTGCCTAAGGAAAAGTAAGTTAAAGTGCCTGGTTTAGATCTCTGTAACATAGCCTGTTTATTTGGATTACTTTTCCTCCATTTTTTTTTTAAGATGTTATTTATTTATTTGACAGAGAGAGAGAGACAGCGAAAGAGGGAATACAAGCAGGGGGAGTGGGAAAGGGAGAAGCAGGCTTCCTGCCAAGCAGGGAGTCCGATGCAAGGCTCGATCTCAGCACCCTGGGATCATGACCTGAGCCGAAGGCAGACTTAACTGACTGAACCACCCAGGTGCCCATCCCTGTTCTGTCTTTACATTCTTCTGGTGGAAAATAACAACTTCATGAGAAGCTATCTTTAAAAAAGAAAATAAAATATATTACATTTTTTAAAATTTAAAAAGATTAAAAAATGAAAAGCTTTTGCAGGTATGATAAAATTTTA
Source organism: Neomonachus schauinslandi (assembly GCF_002201575.2). NCBI lineage: Eukaryota > Metazoa > Chordata > Mammalia > Carnivora > Phocidae > Neomonachus > Neomonachus schauinslandi. The sequence continues at coordinate 47,151,907 of NC_058403.1, read as the reverse complement.
CATTTCTTTGGAAATGATTTTAATCCCATTAACAATGTAATTTGAGGATGTAAGCATCTTTAAGCCTTGTTCAGAAAAATTATTTGCAAAAATAAAACCTTTTTTTTAAAAGGATAATATTTTTGAAAAGGGGATCATCTATTATGAATGCGTTCAAAGGCTTTCTGATGTCTCAGATGAGATTTGTATTTTGCTCCACTGCTAGGATTATTGCTGAAGAGCCTTTCCATGAAGTTGCCATGTTTAACCCTGTCACTTGCCCTATCGTAGATCAGATCCAGCATTCATGCGTATAAGCAGGGAACATTTGAAGAGAAATATATTTTGTCCTGCAGCCCCTTGCTCCTCATAGAGAAGTCTGTTGTACTCTAAAATCAGACAGGAGAGTAACATTATTAATTAAACGTCTAGACTACATTTTACCTAAGATAATTGTTTTAAAACAAACACATTACAGTTTGTTGCCAAAAAAAATTTGAGAATTACACACTTTTGACCAATGTTACAACACCAACCCTAACCATGTAAACCAAAGAATTTGAAATTTTGCAAATATTCCCCCACCACATTCACTCTTTACTACAAAAAATGCCTGGAAGCTATATACTCACCCCATACACAAACAGAGGCAGGTCCACTGCTCCTTTATTTATTGAGCATCAGAAGTAATATTTTATTTATGATAGTTTTTCCCCTTGGTTATTTCGATTGAGAATTTGGTCAATTGTAAACTTCCTTTCCATCAGAGGTGAAAAGTGTCCAATCTTAAAGGGCAAGAAGTCAGATTGCTAGTGAAAAATGTGTGCAAAAAAGGAAAGAAAAATTCTGGTATAAATATACAAAGGTTTCAGTAGCTCAGTGATGAGGGATAATCAGATGGACCCAGCATACTTTTATTTACTTACTGTTGTTGTCGTCCTTTAAATTTTTTTATTATGGAAAGTTCAAACATCTAAGGAGAGAAAATATTACAATGACCCTCATGTTTCATCATGCACCTTGAAAACAGATCACTGTTTTGCTGATCCTGTTCCATGTATTCTTCATACACATAATTTTTTATTACAGGATTTTAAAGCATAACTGGATACTGTGTTTTTAAGTCTGCGAACACTTCAGTATGCATCTCTAACAGATGAGAAATATTTTGAGTAATGCCATGCCTTTATCTCATTATAATAATAATCTTACCATATCATTTGATACCTAGTCCATATTTAAATTTCTCTGCTGATCTTAAAAATGCCTTCTTCGAGTTGTTTCTTTTTTGCATCAGGATCGGAACAAGGTATCCATGTTACATTTGGTTGTTATGTCTCAAGTCTCTTTTGTCCTGTAACAATTCTCTCTTTCCTCCCTTCTTAAATGTCACTGATTTGCTGGAATACTTGGCTCATACATCCTGGTCCACATTGTGCATTTGACTGGTTGCTTCCATTCTGTAATTTTTAACTGGTTCCTCTCTGTCCTGTATTACCCATGAAAAAATACGTCGATTTGGAAGCTGTGCTAAATTTGGATACAGCTTATTGGGTGAAAGAATATAGATGGCACTGGGCGCCTGGGTGGCTCAGTTGGTTAAGCGACTGCCTTCGGCTCAGGTCATGATCCTGGCGTCCCTGGATGGAGTCCCGCATCGGGCTCCCTGCTCAGCAGGGGGTCTGCTTCTCCCTCTGACCCTCTTCCCTCTCGTGCTCTCTGTCTCTCATTCTCTCTCTCAAATAAATAAATAAAATCTTTAAAAAAAAAAAAAGGAGCCCTGGTTCCTTTAAAAAAAAAAAGAATATAGATGGCACTATTATTTCCTAACAACTCACGAAAAGAGACACATAAATGGCTAATGTCATGCTCAGTGATGTTAAGACTGTTTGGTGTGTTTAGGTGATCTCAGTCAGATCCCTCCATGATAAAATTCACCATCAAATTATCACTTAATAGCTTTCGCATCTATTGCTGATTATTGCCCAGATCCATTGCTGATTATTTCTCAGATCCATTATTTTATACAGGGCTTCTAAAATGGTAATTTTTATATTCTAGATACATTCTAGACACAGTCTAGATATAATCTATCATTCTGCCTTTTTTAGCTGAAATTCTACAATAGTTTATTTTTTTAAATTTTCCTTATATAGAATTTTAGGAAGGTTGGGATAAATTCTTATTGTAATAAATTGGTGCTCTGAGAGTCTCCAGTGGTGACCTATAATATTGTTTTATGATCAATAAGAGTGCATTGATTTTTATATATCTAATGAGGTTTAGTCAATATTTCATGTACCCAACCCTTATGATTCTTCTCACTGCCTAGCCTGCATAGTGTTGGCTGTTTACCTTGGTTCACTATTAAACTGAATTTCTTGAAGTCAGGGTTTATGCTATTCTTTGGTTATTCATAGCAAAATGATTTACATTGAGTAAATAGGCAGTAAATAATTGTGCTGAATTGAACGGACTCAAGTCTGTGTAGAATATTTTGGCCGGAGGAGGCCACGAGAGATTGTCTCGTCTAGGCCCTTGTCATCAGGCAAGTATATATCTAAGCCATCCAGCGTAGATAAAATACATCACTGTGTATCTTAAAGTTATCTCTAGGGACAGAGATTCCAAAACTTCTCCTGGAAGGCTATTCCAAGTAGACTTTTAAAAACTGTTACCTCATCCTTTAGATAAATGTGTTCTTTTTATAATTTCCTTTCTCTTCTAGTAGTCCAGTGGAAGAGGAAAAAAAAAATCCTCTCACATCTTTCCTTTTCCATCTTTCTTTATGCCAAAGAATCTGTGTGTTTCTACTTTTTTTACTTCAAAATGGACTTGCATTTCCAAGTTAAATTATTCTTTGGTTGCTTTAGTTTATTATTTATAGTCTTTCTTAATGACTGTTTTATATTAATTGCTCCTAATTGATTAAGCAGCTATTAATTTTTGATTGTTGCTATAACAAATTACCACGAATTTGGTGGCTTAAAACATCACAGATTTATTATCTTACAGTTCTGTATGTCAGAGGCCAACTGGCTCTCTCTGGGCGAACATCAAGGTGTGGGCAGGGTTACATACTCTCCCGGAGGCTCTGAGGGAAAAATCTGTTTCCTTGCTTTTTGCAGCTTCTAGAGGCTGCCACATTCCCCTTCCACATTCAAGCCAACAAGAGTGAGTCAAGTGTTTCTCATTCCACATCGTTCTGAATTCATCTTCTGCCTCCCCCTTCTACTTCAAAAGATCCTCGTGACTATATTGAGCCCAGCTGGATAATCCAGGATGTTCTCCCTATTTTAAGATCAGCTGATTAGCGACTGTATTTATATCTGTAACTTTAATTCTCCTTTGTCATAGTACCAAACATATTTATAGGTTCTGGGGATTAGAATTTGAGCTATCTTTGAGGAACCATTATACTGAGTGTCACAAACTATACACTTGAAATTTGTGTCTCAATTCTCTCTCCCACCAGTTTACCAGTATGATCTCAAGTCTCAATTCTGTTCATCTGTAAAATAGCAATAATGTCTATTTTTCACAGATGTGCTGTGGGTGCATTTGTGAATTCATGATTATCAAGTGATGAGTTGAAATCCCTTGAGTGCAAGCTACTCTACAATAGCAAAGAATTATTCCTTTTTGAAAAAAATCATCACTTAAAGCCTCTCCTCTTCTGTAATAAGATAGTAGTTGTTCAGTTACACTAAGCTAGACACAGACAAACTTATTTTCATTTTCTAAACAATATTAAGTGCCACATTGTGACACATTTCACCTGTATGATATGTTTAAAAGATTTCCACCATTGAAATGAGAAGCTGTTGATCATTCAGAAATATTCAAGTTAGCCTTTAGTGACTGGTGGACTAAAACTTTCTTCCTGAGTAATCACTTGTATTTCTGTATTTATTTTAATATTGGTCTATCTATTGAAAGAGGCATTTTCAAAAGTTACATACTGGTCTTACATATAAAACTGAAAAAAATATTCCCTCTTGCTATTTTGGAAAATATGATTCATATAGAACTTCTGCAAAAAATTTATTTCAGCAATATCTTCTAAAATTTTAGATTAATTGGAGCAGTAGAAAAAGTACTATTATCCCAGGTGACTATGAATAATTATTAATGGCCATGAGAGTCTTGCAATGATGTGATAAAACATGATTCATATTTAGTAGATCTAGATTCCTATATCCTTTTTTTAAACCCATACCATGAATGTTCTCATTTCTGGTTTACACATCCAGCCATTGCTTTGTTACTTTTAAATTGAGCTGTTGGTAATTTTGCAAATGTCCAATAAAGTAAAACATGAGAATTTTCTGACTTTGAATCTTTATAGACTCACACTTTATGATGTTCACTTGACATCTAAAAAGACTTTAATCAGTATCACATGGGCAGGAAAGAGTTTTATTCCATCAATTATGTAGTGCAAGTTAAGGAGTTATTTCAGTATTCTTACTGCAAGAAAAGCTTGAATTAAAAATAAATCCTATAGTTATCTCTACCACAAAATCTGACTAAAGAATTAGTCTTCCAACCAGGTGTTAGGACTCAACGGGATTTAAGAGGGCAAATTTCTTGTCTTGTTCTCACAACTGTTAACTCTCACACTCACTGCTCTAATAGGGCGAGCTCCTCGCCCGAAGCCAGGGGTCTCTCGGCCGCTCTCCCGAGTCGCCGTCTTGCTGCTGGTTCCTTAGAGTGATTTCTGAGCTTGCTAGCAGGAGGACACAGTACTAACTGCTCTGTAGATGGCCTGCACTGGAAGGAGCCTGGCCCAGAATGCTAACGTGTTCGTTCTAGGACAGGTCCACCTCTACCCAGAGAAGCAGCATGATGTGGGGAAAGAGTATGTATGTACTTTTGAGCCAGGCAGACCTGGGTTCAAATTCAATACAACTAACGGCGGAAATTTTTGGGTAAGTCATGTAACTTCTCTGCTTCATTTCTTTCATGTAAAATACAGAATAATCTTTCAGGAGGGTTGTGAAGATTATGAATAAAATCTAATTAAACCCTAGTACAGAGTAGTAGGTTTTATAAATTTTGTCAGTTGATTTTATAACATGGTGAGTGGTCTTGGATAATTTATCTAACCTTTCTGAGGTTTGTCTCAATTGCTAATAACAAATGGGGCTCAATCACCACTAAAGTTCTGGTTTGCTCTAAGATTTAGTGCTAGGTTGAAAACCTTGGTCTAAGTGCAGGTCCTGTGGTTTTGTTTTCTGTTTTGTTTTATTTGGGGGCAGGGGGCAGGCAGGAAAATTGTAGAGGTATAATGTTTTAACAAAGCTGTCAGTAACTAAAAAGATGTTACCAAACTCATCTCTTTATCGTACCTAATAAATGTTTCCTTAGAAGGGACAATTCCCAACATAAAGAAACTAAAGAAGTGGCAAAATTTTAAGACTATGACACAGTACCCTCGATATACACACTTCTCTCCTGTAGTCATGATCATCTTTTAATCATTAAGGGGCATTTCCTGTTTTGTGTCCTTTGGGGAATTGAGTCTTCACGTGACTCATAGAATTCCATAGCTGTGGCCTCTAAAGGAGAATGAGATGAATCCTGAAAAGATAGAGCTGAAAGGATTTTTCATCACTAAATTTCACTTTTCCACTGTCTTAATCTAGTGAAGCAATTTCTAACAAGAGCATGGTAAGAATTTTGACCTATTCTATTAAACATAGATAAAAATAAAAGCATGACACTGTTTCAGTTACTAAACTGATGGTAATTTTATCTCAGCAAGTTTAGGTCAAAATTTAATCATCAGTTTCTTAATCTGAAATTTCTCACTTTTATACCATGGGGAAAATCGATTCTAAAAATTTGAATAAAGTTATTTATAATGATCCAGAACAATATATGTTGTATGTCTAAAATGCAATTTATATTCCCATAGATTACGAATATCCCCTACAAGATTGTGTTTTTTTTTAAATTTAGATATAATTGACAAATTAGGTTCAGGTGTAAAACATAATGATTTGGTATTGTATATACTGAGAAATTATCACAAGAAGTCTAGTTAACATCTGTCACCATATATACTTACAAAAATTTTTTTTCTTGTGATGAAGATTTTTAAGATCTCAATCAACAACTTTCAAATATGCAGTACATTATTATTAACTATAGTCACTATGCTGTACATTGTATTCCCATGACTTGTTTATTTTATAACTGGAAGTTTGTTGTACCTTTTGACCCCTTTCACTCACTTGGTCTCCCTTTGTGCCCCCAGCCACCACCAATTTATTCTCTATATCTATGAACTTGGTTTTGTTTTTGTTTGAGATATATCTAAACTTATAAATGAGATCATACAGTGTTTGTTTTTTCTGTGTGACTTACTTCACTTCACATAATGCCTTCAAGGTCCATCCACATTGTTGGAAATGGCAAAATTTCATTCTTTTTTATGGCTGGATAATATTCTTATGAGAGAGTGTGTGTGTGTGTATCCATCCACTGATGGACACTTAGACTGTTGCCATGTTTTAGATGCTGTAAAGAATGCTGCAGTGAGTGTGGGGATGCATAGATCTTTTTGAGTTAGTGTTTTCATTTTCTTCAGATGAATACCCAGAAGTGGAATTGCTGGATCATATGGTAGTTCTATTTTTAATGTTTTGAGGAACCTCCATCCTATTTTCCACAGTGACTGCACCAATTTACATTCTCACCCATGGTGCACGAGGGTTCCTTTTTCTCCATATCCTCACCAATACTTGTTATTTCTCACCTTTTTGATGCTAGCCATTCTGACTGGTGTGAGGTGATCTCTCATTATAGTTTGGATTTGCATTTCCCTCCTGATTGGTGATGCTGAGCATCTAATCATGTGTCTGTTGGCCTTCTGTTTATCTTTTTTTGAAAAATACCCGTTGATGTCCTCTGCCATTTTTAATTGGGTTGTCTGTTTTTGCTGCTGCATTAGGAGCTCTTTATATACTTTGGTTATTAACCTCTTATCAGATACATGACTTACCAATATTTTCTCCCATTTAGTAGGTTGCCCTTTCATTTTGTTGATGGTTTCCTTTGTTTTTAGTTTGAGGTAGTCCATTTGTTTACTTTTGTTTTTGTTGCCTTTGCTTTTGGCATCAAATCCAAAAAATCATTGCCAAGACAAAGGTCATAGAGCTTACTGCCTATATTTACTTCTAGGAGTTTTATGGTTTCAGGGCTTATGTTCAAGTCTTTAATCCATTTGAGTTAATTTTTGTGAGATAGTGGTCAAGTTTCATTCTTTTTTGCATGTGGCTCTCCAGTTTTCTCAACACCACTTATTGAGGAGGTTATCCCTTCTCCATTATGTATTCTTCACTCCTTTGTCATAAATTAATTGACTCTGTATGTGTGAGTTTATTTTGGGGTTGTGATTCTGTTCCACTGATTATATGTGTGTTTATGCCAATACCATACTGTTTGGCTTGCTATAGCTTTGTAATGTAGTTTGAAATAAGCGTGCATGATACCTCTAGCTTTGTTCTTCTTTCTCAAGATTGTTTTAGCTATTTGGGGTCTTCTGTGGTTCCACACAAATTTTACAATTGTTCTACCCCCATACACGTTTTACCCTTAGTTTTTACATTTGTATAGAAAGCAAGAGGAAATGCATAATTTTTTTCTTTCAGCATTGCAAACTTTTGAATTTCAATGGTTTTCTTCAGTAGCTTTTTCATAAAAATGTCTAAGCCTGCTCTACTCATTTTTATGGAAGTGGGATGAAATGTAAGGTAATGGAGATTGCCATTTATTACACTGAAGAGTAAATATATCACCTTAATGACAAAAAGAAATGAATTTTTATTGTAAGTGTCCCAAGGAAGGTGGTGGTGGATTCACCGAAAAAAAATAGCTGGAAGTGGACGTTGGAAATAATTGAAGAATTATAGAGGGAATTAATTAGCTTGACAAGTCGTGAAAGAGGAGCAGGATAAACTAAAGGCAGGAAAAGATGAAGTGGCAGCCATAGCAACCAGCTCAGTCCCTCTCTCCGTTGACCGAATACTCAAGGATTAATGATCTTTAACAAGAGGGTGTGAGGGGAGATAGCAAGATAGCAGCAAGCAATGAATACAAGGCAGTCCCCAAATGTACATCGGGGATGCTAATTATGCCAGAGTAGTCTTATTCACTTTTACATGTAAGGAAATGGATCTCCAAGAGTTTTAAGTAAACTTTCTGAAGTTCCTTACTCAGCTAGTAAGTGGCAGGTCCAAGGTTTGAACCCAGGAAGTCTGGCTCTAGAAACTGAGCTCTGAAACACTCTACTGGCTCTAAAACTTTGGGCACTTTATCTGTTCTTCTACAATAGACAGTTCATAAGCCCCTGATATGTTGCTTCTATAATGTCTTTCCAAACAAATAGGGAAAAAAGGCCATATGTTCTGGAAGGAGCCATCGGCTACCTAACGAATTAAGTTAAATAAGTTAAATGAGTTAAAATATGTAAAGCACCTACTGTGTCCTTAAAACTTGTTTTCCCCCACCTGTTCCACCACCATCACCATCTCTATTTGTTATGAGCTCCCTGTCTGTTAAGCCCTACCTCCTCTGCTCCCCACTTGGCCACTTCTGGCCAAGGCAGTCAACAATTATGTCCCTCCCTATGTATATCCTAAAGGCTGAGTATTTTCTTTTACCATCGTTCTAAATAAATGGCTATTTGTTTTTATTTTTGTGGGTCTTGTGTTCTCCTATGCTCTATCCAGATAGAAAACCCCTAGGAGTTAAGGACACCCTAGAGGGTTTCCGTTTTTACCTCCAGTGTTGTCGCAGTGAATAAAGGAACGAATGGCAGAGAGGCAAGGGAGAGAGACCCAGGAAGTCTGAAGCAGTGGTAGGTCACATTTAAGATGGATTTTCCTCTTCTGTTGAGAACTGTTTTCAGAATGACCTCTTAATTCCTTCTCTGGAAATCGTTTTCCCAGTTGGGGAGCATTTGGCTTTGAATCTTCAAGATTAATCCAAAATTTTCATTAAAAAAATAGGAATCTCACAATCACTTGATTTTCTTCTGAGGTGCAAAATTTAGCAGAGCTTAAGTAAGCTTCAAAAGAGATTTTTAAAGAAATTGGCCTAGCGGGTATCAATTTCTTAATAAATGATTATGCCATTATTTAAATAATCTGCCATGAGTTGACACCAGAAAGGCCTGGTTTCATAATAGATGACCATCTCACCATGTTCTGATACAGATAACATCTTTTCAAAGTTCTATTTTTCTCTTGGATTCAACTATAATGTTTTCATGGTCTTCCTGACCTCACCAAATAATAAACTGTTTCAAAGTTTATCTTCTCTTGGAAATAAAATAAATTTATAATATTTCAATATAAAGCATGACAATTTTTTTTCATATGTCTTGCACAGCTCACTGAGACCAAAATCTAACTTTAAAAAAAGTTCAAAGTTCAAACCTTGGACCTGCCACTTACTAGCTGAGTAAGGAACTTCAGAAAGTTTACTAATTATATTGAAAGAGGTTCCCCAACATAGCTTATGGCCCTTTGGTCATGGACCAAAACAAAAGTATACTCTATCCCAGATTTGTTGCCAGAGGCTTGCTGTTAAAATACCTTAAAAGGAAAGACAGCTGCTAGTAGAAGGATTAATTGGAGGGTTATGTGGGAATAGATATACAAGATCATATGTAGACTTCAAAATTTCCTTTACTTTTAGGAATACATCTCACAATTAAGGAATACAATCAAATCCCAGTCTCCTAATGGCCCACTTATTTCCTTACAAGTTTTCCTTTCCCTGGGCATTTAATGCCTGGCACTTAAGGATCATATTTGAAGTGTTATGTCGTGCAGGCCAGCGTTTGGTTATGTTGTTTTGGATTGTTCCCTGTTTTTGTTTGTTTTGTTTTGTCTTCATTTGTGTCCTCTCTGACCAGCTATATAGTGAAGTCCTTGGGGCCAGAGCTGAGTCTTACCTTCCCTCGTGTATTCCACAATCAGCGTCAATAGATCTCTGGGTATAGGAGCTGACTACCCAGAGTTTGATTGGAGGTTTGCTGGAGAGTCTTCCAGTCAACAAAATAAAACCTCTCTGTTGGTCCAGAGTGGTAATCTCTGGGAGAAAAAAAAAAAAGAAAGTATCCAACTGGGTTAATGCATTGGCCCTACCCTATTTATTAGGCACAGCTTTAGCTTACACCTGTTGTTCTGACACAATTAATACTCCTCCCCTTTCTCTCAAGTGTCCCAGTTCAGTTAAAAATTATATGCTTAATATATACTTGAGAGAAAGCCTTGAATTCTTAGCATGGACCCCAAGTCTTTCACCATCTGATTCCAAGCTGGTAGCCTCGCCTTTTCTCCTGCAACTGGGGACACTCCTCAATGAGAAAAGAGGAAGAAAATCAAGAAGAAGTTCACTACAGGTTTGGCTCTGTGAATTCCATTCAGAAGGCTGGGCGCAGAGGATTGCTCATCAAATGCCAGAGTAGGCTTTCTCACCAACCTGTCTACTGATGATTTAATGTTGTTGAGCACCTATAATGTGCTGGGCCAAGGGCTTCACAGAGGTTACATCCTCACAGCTACCGTGGGAAGCACAAGTTATTAAAATCCTCCTCTTCCCAGTGAAGACAGTAAATCCCAGAGGAGTTGAGAAATCTCTAAGTGGCAGCCTGGCTCCAGAGCCTGTGCCTTTATTTGACCACCATACCGTCACACTTTCCCCATGGCACGTGAGTATTGTGTCCTTTGAACCCTATGTAAAAACCCCTCTTGTGGGGATTATTCTTGACCCCCTCCCCCTACGTGGTGATGTGATGTCGACTAAAGCGTTTAAAAAGAAAGAAACAACCCTGCTTGATTTGAAGGCTTTGGCTTTTTACCGGATAGCTAATGTGACCTAGCTTTTATTATTTAAATGAAAACTATCCAAACGAAGTCCTGATTTTTTTATAGTACTTCCTGTAGAGATAATAACGGAGTGATAAACTCACTGGAAAATGTGCGCACTACAGTCTCCCCTTCAAAAGCAAGCCCTTGCCAAACCTTAGACCGGTTCGCAGACAACACCCCACACTGAATTTCTCTGTGGGGTGCACATACAAAACACAGGCAAGGGAAAAAACTACAGGCAATAAAGTCAACAATTTTAATGTCTAACAGGTCTGCTAAACTAGAAAAGGATGTGGACTGGCTGTGGGGGCAAGTGGGTAAGAGAAATAGTTTATTAAGTGTTTCCAGTGTCTGGGAGATAATTTGTCAGAGCTGGAAAGTAAGGCAGGGTTATCTTGGGACAGTGGCTGAATGAGATGCTCCAGACTGGATGCCAGGACCGTGGGAAATTAAGAGCGACCTGGTACATCACAGTTGGGGTCAGTCTGTGGGGATAGTTGGGGGCAGGTCAGGGCTGACTTTGTGGGCATGTGACCAGTGCACTCAGAAGGGCCCTGCATTAGAAGTTGAATGCTTTGCTGTTGTGCTTTCTTTGTGAGGTCAGATGAGCCAGAGGTGTATGTACTGAGGGCTTGGTGCCTGGGCTCCTGTGTGCCCATCTCCCAGCCCCTCCTCTGGTTTGGTTCGAAGCCTGGTCTCCTCCTGCTCCTGCTGCTAGGCCTTCCTCTCCCAACCCAGACTCAGGGACTACTGCTGCCCTTTGCTTTCAGGAGAGACTTGGGGGTGAATGCAGGGAGGTTTTGATGTGCACGCCCCCTTGGTGACGTCCGGCAGAACGTGGCTGCAGCAGTCCTTGCACAAGCTGGCACTGCCTCGTGCATTCATGGGCCTCTTCGGCAGGTGCAAGCCCCTCTCCTACCCCTGTTCAGATACACAGTCTGTCTCAGTTCAGAGATTGCAATCCTGTGGCATCCGTGGGTTGGGATGGCAGGCCTGTGGGAAGGGGAGTTGACTTTTCAGCCCTGGGGGGTGAGGTCAGGAGTAATGGGCTTCAATACTGCTGCTGACCCTGATGGGAGAGGGTTCCATGCAGTCAGGCTTCTGGAGAAGGGAGAGTCTGCACTCACCTGCAGGTGCAACATTAAATAGACAATACATACTGTGACAAGTTGAGACAGAGACTGTGGAAGAAGGAAAATGTTTTATACTTTGTCCTTAATGTCACTTTACCCCTAGCTTATAAAAATAGGGATTTCATCTTCTGATTATTATTATTTGCATTAACTGGGCCTGCAGAGAATGTAGCTGGCACTGACTGACATGTGTGTTTTCCACACATCACCTGCCTGATCCTCACTGTAATTAAAACTCTCAGAAAAAGTTTCCAGCAATGTCTTCTTCCATGGAATGTGCCTTTGAAATGTCATTCTGGAAAAGATGCATTTTTCCTACAAGACTTTCAGTAAGCTGTGAGGAGTGCAGGACTGTAGCGGAGCGTCTGGGAGTACACATTATTTTGTTTAGGAAAAGGCCTCTTTCCCCCTCCAACCCCTTCAGCCCACCCCTTCCTTCCCTACATCCTCCCTTCCAACCACAGCTTCATTCTCTTTTCCCACCATGCTCTGCGCACTACTCTCATAAGGGGCTGCTTCTCCTTTCTGCCATCAAACAAGTCTGAACGACAGCTCCTGGAGCAAACACCCCAATGGAAGCTGTCAGCTCCCTTCAGAACGAATCTTTGAACATTCTAGAATCCCACCAGTGGAGGCTGTTCCTAGTCCTTTTTGCATTAGCAGTTGTGCTGTGGTGCCATTTGGCCCTTACCATTGTCCTAGCCTGTTTGGGGGGTAGGGCCTGAGAGTAGCCAGACCTCTGAGACCCAGGGGCATAGCAGAACGTCCTGTCAAAGTGGGGATTGGTTCAGTATTCAACTGATTTTGTAATGGAAATAATTACTGAACAGTGCAGGATTTGCTTTAAAATTTGCTTTAAATTTTTCAGGTGAAAGAAGGATAATTCTTACATACAAACCACATATTAATTATAAGCAAAAACTTCAAAGAAAATAGTTCTACAGATAGGTTTATCAAAGAGTAATTCAGTGATTACGGTTTACTGGCTTTAAAAAAAAAGATGTTTTGCTTTTGCTATATCCCAAACTTCTAATCATGTTTTCCTTTCTTCTTGAAAAGCCTCCGTTCCTCCATCTTTACTCTCACCCCAGGCTATAAAGGCATGAAGGAACATACTCATTATTCTTTCAGAAAACATTTGTTGTGTAATTACGGTTTTCATGTTTAAAAGTACAGAAATGAACAAAACATGGACTGAGTCTGGGCCAGATTCAATGTCATGCTCAGCCTACCACATCATCCACAGGGGCTTAGAAACACCCTAAAAGAGGGCTTTTAGTAATTTGTGATGATTCATAATTATATAGACTTTCATTTTTATGTGCAACTAAGGGCAAAGTGTTACTAATCTCACTGATTCATTAAAAATTACTAAACTTTTTTTTTAAGATTTTATTTATTTATTTGACAGAGAGAGAGAGCGAGAGCAGGAACACAAGCATGGGGAGTGGGAGAAGGAGAAGCAGGCTTCCTGCCGAGCAGGGAGCCCGATGTGGGACTCGATCCCAGGACCCTGGGATCATAAACTTTTATATTCGTAGTTAAATTAGTAAATTTCGTGCACTCCTGACATGACTTTTAACTACTCTGTCTTCTATTTGGACTTCTGGCTGCCATGAAGCTTTGCAAAACCACGAGTTTGCACGTACCTAAGCAGACATTGCTCTTTCCCCAATTTTCTAGAAAAATGCCCCATCAGTGTTTTTCCGGAAGGGACACCGAACTTTCTGAAAGGGTATCAGTGATGTTCCTGAGTTGGTAGAGTCTATCCATTGCTGCTTTTCTAATTTTTTAATATGTCATTACTTTAGGGTCCCTTTATGGTATTTTGTGGTGAAGTGTTTTTTCTGTTGATACTACCCTCTGGAGGGATGCATCAACCATACTTGAGCTTCTCCTTTTCTAATAACTTGGCTTCAGAATGGATGTGGACTGCAGTTCAAATATGAATCCTTTATACCTCATTGCTGAAACGGATTCGGTGGAGTGGTGTCCATGTGTTATTATTATCATTTTATCACTGGAAGGTGAGAATGGGTGGAGCAGGTAGGGAGTAAGGTTGGTTATCACACTGAAATACAGAAGTAATGATGAGTGGCCTTTCAAGAAATGAGTAGACAATTAGCATTTACTGTCTTCTTATATTCCAACTCCCTGCCAGGTTGTACACCTCTCTTTCTCAGTGAGGCTCTCCTTCATGGACCAGCCCACCAGGGACAGTGTCTGCAGGTTTAGGCAAAGGCAGCTAAGGTAGGACTGCAGAGCCCAGGGCCCTGGCTGGAGCTCTGTTTGCATATTCCCTCCACTGGCCACATTTCCGGAGATTCTTTTTTTTTCAGAACTGACTGACGAGTAAGTGGAACTCTCTGCCTGGGCTTCAAACACAAGGAGGCTTTTCAAGGGGATTTTTCAAACAGACATGACTCTGTTAGTGTTGATGAAATAAGGCACAGGAGCTGTCTGCCAAATGCTAAAAGCTAAAGGGAGTACTTAATTTGGAGTGTGCCCATTCAGGACAGATTATAGTCAGGTGTGGCATGTGGACACTTGCAGATGCAAAGGAGGATTGATAATATTTATGCATGGATACTTCCCTGGCCATAGTTTTCTTTTGTTTTAGGTTTTGTCGGTAATTTTATTCTTAATTTATTAGTAGTCTTATGATGTGCTACATTGACATCTCATAAAAATGGTTACCTTATTTTATCAAACTCTAAAACATCTTTAACTGTAAATCACAGCACTCTTTCATATAAAACTAAAAAACAATAAAACTGTTGATTAATAACACTACTTTTGCATACCCTAGTGCTTTTATTTTATATTTATTGAAACAACTTCCTTGGCTTCATTGATACATAATGATACATAATATGAAAATATTATCTATTTTTTGTAAAGAGATATGCTTTTTTTTTTTAGTAAACTCTGTTAGAATAGCTTTAGATTTACAGAAAAGTTGCTCATATTGTATAGACAATTTCTATATACTTTACATTCAACTTCTATTCTTAACATATTATGTTAATATTGTACATTTGTCACAACTAATGAACCAATATTGATATGTTATTAACTGAAGTTAAACTGTACTTTATTTGATTTCCTTAGTTTTTACTTAAGATCCTTTTTCTCGTCCTGGATTCCATGTAGGATACCACATTATATTTTATCATGTCTCCTTTGGCTCTGGTGGACAGTGTCCGTTTTCTCGACTTTCCTTATTTTTGGTGAAAGGTACTGGTTAGATATTTTGTAGAATGTCCTTCAATTCAGTTTTATCTGATGTTTTTCTCATGGTTAGACTGGGGCTGGGAACTTGAGCAAGGAAAATATTACTTAAAAAAATTTAAAAGTAGAATAAACAACCAAAAAAAAAAAAAGTTCAGCAACTGCTAAATATTCTTCACCTTGAGAGTCTGAACCTTCTCTTCCACCTTTGACTCTGATTCTCAATAGCCTTGTTTTCCCACACGACACCACTTACTGGGCCAGCAAGAATGCTAGTGACGCAGCAGCTTTGAAACCCTTCTCTACTGGGTTTTCTTCCAAGATCACTGACCCTCTTCAGCCAATTTTGAAACTGTCATTTTCTTGACCTTCCCAAGAAAGGTCTCTGGTAATGACAGCAAATTCACAACTGCCCCTGAACGATGTAAGATACCAACGATCGTAGGATGCATTTGAGAAATCTTAAAAGCTGGGTAATGGTATGTCTTAGAGCCATTGAAATAGGGTACTCTGAATTTTTAATACATCATTTCTCCTAAAACAGTTTTATTCTCAATATTGTTTGATTATCATTTGGGATTCAGATAAGACTATATTGCTTTTATGTCTCCAAATCAAATTAAAACTAGTAAACTCTCACCTGCTACGTTAGAAGGAAATCAGATTTCTTCTCTTAAGGACTCTCTTTTCTCCCCAGTCTTGCAAACCCCGAAGAGCTGGTGGAGTTCATTTGGAAGCCCATCCAACTTCTGCACATAGTGGAAGAGCCCGGGGCTCCATTCCATTCACAGCCCTTCCCCCTGCCTGCCCCAAGACCCTGGTTTTCTGTTCCTCCGCCCTCTGATCAGGTGCCTACTGGCCAAAATCCCAGCAAGGACAACATAGCTGCTCAGAGGAAGCCCCTTGTGTGAACAGGGCTCTAGCTCAGTGCCCAATGTTCTCCTTGCTGGGTTTCTAGGGCCCACGTTGTGCACCCCAGAAGCCTTTCTACAGCTCCAGTTACCTCCAGAGAGCAAGAGATTTCAGCCTCTTCCACGGGGGGACCCAGAGGCAGCCATCTCTCCCCCTCTCTGGGGGTGAACCAAAGATTAAGCATCACTGTTCTTTTCAGATGTCCAAATAACAGGAGGGATAATTCTACCTATTCGACCTTTTTTTTTTTTTTTTTTAAACCACAGAAATCTAGTTACTGACAAAGGATGCTTATGGACTGCCTTTAACAGACTCAGAGTCACCTCTACATTCATTTTCATCTTGAATTCCTTCTCTGAACCTTGAAGGATGTCTGAGACGATGTTCATTTTCCCTGACCCAGACCCTTAGAGCCCTGTCATGTTAACCCTTCAGTGCCTGGCCCCTCTCCTGCCAGAGTAAAGCCTGCACATTGCTCTGTATATATTTAGTAGAGGATATATGCTTTGCTTTATGTCACTGAACTAGAATGAGACATGAGCAGGGGCACTGTGTTAACATGAATTCGCTCACAGTGACTTGCAAATGGCTGCTTTTGTGATCCTCCCCGAGAACAAGTAAAAATAGGCTTGCAGAGGACAGCCATACTCAATAAAGCAAGGAGGTACCTCAAAAAGGGAAATGGACATAGAAACTTAAATCTGGGTCTTTGTGAGCAAGTTTGTTCTAACTTGCAATTCTGGTAAGCTGGTCTTGTGTGTAAATATTCCAGTAATGCTTCAAACCCACCACCTCATTTTAGTCCCCAAAAGAAAACCTGCTATAGTTGGTTATATTACTCTTGTTTGTTTTCCTAATCTGTGGTCTCAGATACTCAACAGAAAAGCTGAAGCAGGTTACAAAATAGAATCCTAGGGTAACATTTTTAAAAATAAATTAATAAAAGGGAAAGAAAAATGAGGGTTGAATGTTCTTACAAGCCAGGAAGAGCTACTCAACAGGAATGTATGTGTAGGGTGCTATACGTTACAGAAAGTTGGGTAAGATGTCTTAAGATCTATTTTATCACATTAAGGAAAGACTCCAGTGACTCCTTATTTATCACTTAAGAATTAGTGTTGAATTTAGTCAAATGACTTTTAGTACCCGTTGAAATAGGCTTATTTTTTTTTTCTTTTTATGATACATTTTTGGAATAAACTACATTTGGCCATGATATATTATTGTATTATGTGCTGCCAGATTCTGCATACCAATAAATTTTCTAAGATTTTTTGCATTGATGTGAGTATTGTGAAGGAAAATGTATTCAGTGGCATTTGTTAAAGATGGTTGGGAAGACTTTATTTAAGGGTGGGGACTATTGCAATAGGCGTAGGGACCACTACAGTGGGATCTTACAGTGTGGGAGAGAGATTGAACTTCACTCTGAATACAACAAGGAAAAGTGGGAATTTATAGCCAAGGAGGTGGGAATGCATGGATGGAAAATGACTAAGAAGAAACATGAAGGTAAGGGGTGGGGGAATCTGGCTAAACTAACCAGACAGGATTCTTGCTAAAGGCAGTCCAGGGTGATCAGGGGATGGTGGAAGATGAACATTCTCACTTGTGATCAGGTAGGCGATCAGGCATGGAGGATAGGAGATTCTGGTTAAAACATAAAGCAAAAACACTTGATAAAATTGGATGACAGAGAGATGAACACAAAAGAAGCCCAAAGTCAGGGCCTTGTTGAAAAAGAGCTCATAAGAGCCTACTTAGAGTCTGGTCAGGACAGATGATCTTTATATGGTGTGTAATTTTATTTTTGTGAAATTTTTGCATTTTGGAGCCTGTGGTGATTGCTTTTAAAAAAAAGCTTTAAACATTTTTCCTTCCTTTTTATAAGTCCTCAGAGCCTCTTAAGACCCAAATTTCTGCTTTCAAGAAATCCTCATCTTTATTGTTACCCTAACAACTACCATAAATTAGCATTTCTGTGTGCTAGGCACTGTTACAGGTTAATCATCACTAAGACCCCTGTGCAGCTAGGTACTGTGATTTTCCCCCCCATTTTGTAGGTGAGAAAACAGATGCGCATACATGAAGCCCTCACCTTATAGGAGCAACTAGCAAGCAGGATTTGATTCCAGGATCTAAAGTTTGTGCTTTTATGTCTAGAAACTTAGTTTGATATGAAACCAAATTGTTAAAAAGATGGCAGGGGTAAATCATTATTTTTGTTCAAGCCCCTTATATGATTTCCTGTAGGATCATCCTGGCTTATTAGATGTTTATTTTGTGGGAACTTGCACGGCAGAAATGAACCTATTACTTTGTGTGGCTTGCAAGGTGGAGGTCCTCTAATAAAAATGTGAGAATGGGGATTTATCAAACAGAGCGATTATGGAAGAATTATTTGCACTATCAAAAAATCTAGTACTTTATAAAGGATTTCAATAATAGATTTCCTTAAACGATAAGCTGTCCCGACCCTTCACCTCAGGGCATTTGAAATATTAAGCAAATGAAATGTATTTAGCCTACAACACGGTATAGGCTTAATGATTAGGAACAGAGAGTTAGTGGGGCGCCTGGGTGGCTCAGTCGTTAAGCGTCTGCCTTTGGCTCGGGTCGTGATCCCGGGGTCCTGGAATCGAGCCCCGCATCCGGGCTCCCTGCTCCGCGGGAAGCCTGTTTCTCCCTCTCTCACTTCCTCTGCTTGTGTTCCCTCTCTCACTGTGTCTCTCTCTGTCAAATAAATAAATAAAATCTTTAAAAAAAAAAAAAGAAAAAAAAAGGAATGGAGAGTTAAAGTAACTGCATTCCCCACAAATTTGCTTAAATTGACATTTTAATTATATACATTTTCTAAATGAAGTAGTGTGTTTTGGCATGTTGTTATCAGAATTGCTGATCAGGCTACAGTGTATATATTTCCAGGCTGCTACAAATCCACAAACAATTTCAGAGTACAGAACTGAAATAGAAATTTTGTTTTTTTAGTTTTATTTTCCCATGTTTGTGTTCCAAATAGAACACAAGCACTGCTGAAATACATGATGTTGGAAGTGTCTGATCAGTAGTGAGAGGCCGCCTATCTGTACCCAGTTCCCGACATCTGTTCCAATTTGTAATTGGCTGTCACAGCCGAGGCTTTATGCAAAATGACTGATCATAATAAAAATTACTTTTAAATTACTCATATAACCATATGCCTTGGATCATGGCACTATCTTTGGCTTCTGTGTATGTTGTTTTTCTAGTATTTCAGGCCTTTTTTTTTTTTTTTAAACCACAGCAAAATTGAATTAATGTGCATCAAGGAAGGAAATAAAAAACTGGGTCTAGGGGCGCCTGGGTGGCTCAGTTGGTTAAGCGACTGCCTTCGGCTCAGGTCATGATCCTGGAGTCCCGGGATCGAGTCCCGCATCGGGCTCCCTGCTCAGCAGGGAGTCTGCTTCTCCCTCTGACTCTCCCCCCTCTCATGCTCTCTGTCTCTCATTCTCTCTCTCTCAAATAAATAAATAAATAAATCTTAAAAAAAATAAAATAAAATAAATAAAAATAAAATAAAAATAAAAAACTGGGTCTAAGAGACTCTGTCACAGTGAGAGTAATTTAAGAAAAATAGAGATTTAGCTTTGTTTTCTAGAAGTAAATTCAAGATAGCATATAATTTGCACAGCCAAGTTAAAAATAAATGCAAGGACCTTGTTTCAAAAAGCAGGAGAAGATTGTCTATTAAAGATACCAAAATATTTCCTTTCTTCCAGTTTCTCAACTTGTGATGGTGTTATTTTGTTATTTAATGTGATTAAGTAAATTAAAATTTTAAATTATTAACATGAATTTTGCCATTATCTTTACATTGTGCAATGCTAGTTTTAAATGCAAATACGGGCCTTCAACTCCTAAGCAGAAGCACAGATCACATGATTCGTACTTTGTCAGTGAGACATGCACGTGTATTTCATTCTTGATAGAAGAGTGGAAATGCACAAAACTAACTCCTCTTTTTCCTTCACTTCTTGACACATGGACATTCTATAACTCAGCCTCTGGCTTCCTTACGAGTGAGGAAGAAGGGAGAAGCATGGGAACTGGGGGTTGCTCCAAGCTTCCCCTTTCCTTCTGGGTGGTCCTTTTCAGCGTAAGTGGTTGGCAAATATGGAGAACTAACATGAGAAGAGAGGATACTATAGGATTGCTTGGTCGTTTGTGTTGCAGTCTGCATGGGAGCAAGTTTTGGTTTGCTTGAACAGTGTGTCCTCACAGATCCGCACCAGGCCCTCTTCCTCAGCCAGAGATGCAGTCTGCTTGCCTTGTTTGACCTTAGAGTCTTGCTAAACGCCCTTGTGTCCTGGGTCCCTCCGAACTCTGGCTGAGAGGGCATCTCAACCACTGTATGGGAGTGGACAAAACTGCAGGCCTGCCTATTGTTCCTGTCTCCTCTGCTCACATACAGGCTTTATCAGCCCTTCATACTGCCCTTAGGAAACCCAGATGCAAAGAGAAAACTATTAAGAATTTCAAGATGGTGACAGCAGGGCATTAAACCAACCATGAGACCCTTCTGAGCATGGGGCCCTGTGTGACGGGGCGTGTTGCCTGCCCATTGAAGCTCACCCTACCTTGGTGACCCCCTCTACAAACTGTGGTGATAATAGTATGTATCAAGTAGCATTGCCGTGAGCAGTAATGAAGCCACACACGTAGAGTGCTTAATAAGTACCCTACACATAGAAACTCCTGAATATGTGATACTTTCTAAATACTTACATTGTTTTATATCCCAAATAAAATCAGGAAATGTATTATATTCCTACTAGGGACCTTAGATTTAGGTTAAGCATTCCTTGTATAAGCTCCACTAAGCAAGCTATGCCTTCAAACACAAGACTCGGAAACATAATGAATGTTCCCTTATCTGTGTTGTGGTCATGAGGCAATCGTCAGTAAGCAGGCAAAGCTCTAAGGTCGGTTTGAGAGGTTACCTGGTTTCCTTTGTGTAGTGTAATTACTGTAGCAGGTTATAGCAAATAAGGCTGTGTGGGGTGTCCAGAAAAAGACAAATGCTCAAGTCATTAAAAGTGGCTGAATTGCCAGGTTGTCTCTAGCTGAGAATGAGGTCAGTTCTGTAAAGCCTTGGGTAGAGAAGACCTCTGTTCCAAACTCATAGAGGGGAGACATTTAAACCCAGAATGAAAACAAAACAAAGATGTGAGTTCTGTCTGAGTGAGCAGGGGTGAACTCTTGTTGACTGCAGCATCCAAATGAAATCGGGTGTAGAATGAATTTCATGATCCAAAGTTACTGAAGAACTATTGTAGATGATAGTCATCAATCAGTTCAGCAGAAGTGCTTATGAAATGCTATTTAGTATGCCCAATGTATATTTGGCTTATTTATGTATATTTAAATTAATATACATAACTCAAGCCTGCTCTGGTGCTTTCCAGATTTTAAGGGCATCAACCATCTTGGAAACATCAGTTCAAAAAAAGAGGATTTGATAAATTATTAGCTCCTGATTTAGTGCATACTGATTGTTTAAACATCATTTTATTTTAAACCTAAATTTTTTTTTAAAGATTTTACTTATTTATTTTTACAGAGACAGAGCACATAAGCAGGAGGGGCAGGGAGAGGGAGAGAGAATCTCAAGCCAACTCCACCCTGAGCGCGGAGCTGCAGGGCTTGATCTCACGACCCTGAGATCACGACTTGAGCCAAAACCAGGAGTTGGATGCTTAACCAATGGCACCACTGAGGCGCCCCTAAAGCCTAAATATTCTTTTTAAGATTTTATTTATTTATTTGAGAGAGAGTGAGCAAAAGAGCGAACACGGGGGCTGGAGAGGCAGAGGGAGAGAGAGAAGCAGACTCCCTGCTGAGCAGGGAGCCTGACGTGGGGCTCGATCCCAGGACCCTGAGATCATGACCTGAACCAAAGGCAGATGCTTAACCGACTGAGCCACCCAGGTGCCCCAAAGCCTAAATATTTTTAAGAGATTCTCTTTAAATTTATTTTCCATTGGCATATTAGATGAAAAGTATACCAACCCGAAACTGTGACTTTGTTTAAACATTGCTCACAAAAATGATTGGTTGAATATAATAACAGGCTGAGAAATTATGCAAATAGGATAAAAACAAAGAGAACATTATGAATATTCATATTACTATGGAAGTGAGCAATTTCAGGTCCTACAGCAGGTGAGATCCTGTTGTGTCTCACATGTCTTATGCAAGTATGATTTTCCTTCTCTGATTCTGAAACATCAGGCTGACTCCTGTGAAGAGTAGGATAACAAAATGGATATGATTGGATTTTTAAAAAATCTCTTTGCAGAGGGAAGGATTGATGAAAATGTGGCACAAAATCTGTGTCTAGCAAGGTTCAAGATTTCTCTTCCTGCCTCCTGTCCATTTGGTTTTGAAAATCTGGATTTAATTTTCATTTTAAAAACTTAATAGACTGAACTGTCTCAGGAAGTATTAGCTTTCCACATTCCTGGGTCCTCTCATCCACTGGTGCTGTGGTTACCATGACTAAGGCCTGGGGAACATTGAGTCAGGACATGGGTTTGTTGTCGCGAATGTTGCTCCCTCTTAGAGAATTTTACTGATAAATAATGTTATCGTTTCCAGATGCGGAGCCTAAATATCTGATTGTTGTGCGGCCTGCTCCTCCTCCAAGTCGAAAGAAGTCATGCTCAGGTATATTTTGTTCATTTTTCAGATTTTATTAACTTTAAACCATGCCTCTTCATTTCTGCCCATGGAGACCAAGTGCCTTGGGGATGCCTTAGGAATGTGGATGAGAATACGTAACACAGCAGGCCCCATGTCGGCGGATAACCCTGCTTGCAAGTATTACAGTCTGGTTGTAGAGACTGCTTGGGATCTAATCCCAGCACCACTACCTACAAACCTGAGGAATTTAGGCAAATTACTGAACTTCTCGGTGCCTCCTTTCTCCTGCATACCAGGGTCGTCGTGAAGGTTAAATGAGTTCATGCGTGTGTGGCCTTGTAGGCCAGGGCCTGGCCCATAGCAAGTGCTTGCTTAGACTTAGCTCCTGTTAGCCTGAATCTACTTTGCAGTGTGTCAACTCAGGCCCGCTCTGGTGCTTTCGAGATTCTAAGAGCAAAATCTAATGTCTAACCTTTGTTGAAGGAGACTGTTCACATTCAAAAGCATCACTCCTTTATATGCATGGTCAATGGGTTGGAACGTGGGTTCTACTTTACTCGTCCTCTCTCCCTTCGGACCCTCTTCTATTTAGTCCGACATGAGAGCAAGGACTGCTTTCCTAGAACAGCGGCACAACGCCAAGACTCCCAGGGAGAGGGAGACTGGAAACAGGAAAGTAAATAACCTATGAATAAATGAGTAGAAACATGTTCTATGTGATTAAAGAAAGCTTAAAATCTTACATTGTCCCAATTTCACTACTAAAATTCCTTCTCAGATCAAATAGGCAGGCCTTTGCTGTCAGAACCTAAAAAAGCTGGGAATATGCCTTTACCATCCGGTATCACATCTCCCTGACTGTAGATTACTGATAAAAATGTTTTGCTTTTCTTTTTCATTTACTAATGCAAACTGTTCTTAATATTTCCTAATCATGTTCATCTTGTATAGTACACTAGCTGTCAAGCAAAAAGGATGTCTTTTGTTTGTTCTATGTTTCTAGCAGCATGAAATGGGTTGGGGAGCACACAGGTCTTCAAATACCCTGAGCAAACAGGCCCTTTGCAGTTGTGTATTTTGTATCTTCTGGATGCATCAGCCAAGCCTGCTACCAGAAATTTGTTGCCACAGTGCCCTCCCCTCCTTCTGTTGGTTTTCACTTCTTTTTAGAACAGCAGTAAACAGTCAAGCATTTTGAAAAATACAAATTCCTTTTCCTGGCCTCCTACATTCTCCCAAAGCATGAGGGAAATTCCAGTGACTCCTTATAATTTATAATGATAGTCATCATTTCAAGGCTCTATTTCAAAATATTTAATAAAGTCGAGGTATTAGTATGGATCCATGGGATTCTGGCTTCATGTTCAATATAAACACACAAAAAATGTGTAAGGGACGTCAAAAGAGTGCTCACACCTTAGTTACACTTTATAACTTCATTTGGGGACTTCTATGACACTGGTCTTGAAATCATTTTTCCCTTTGTGATGACCAGCTCAGGAAATTGTTTCATCTTGCTCAGGATATAATACCCCACCTTTCCTCTCAGGCAACAAATGTAATGTTTTTGTAATCTGCATTTGAGAATGATACAATGAGTGAGGCATTAACTTGGATTCATTTTATATTTGCATCTGCCACATAAATTTTAATCATTTTTATATTAAGATCCAAACTTAGTGAAATAATTATTTTATGGTCATGTAGACCTTAGGTTCCCTTGGAGAAAGGAAAATGTATCTTTTTGTCTCTAAAGGGCATAATCTTCATACAGTGTGAGCTATGCCAATGATGTAGTAAAGAAAAAAGAAAAGAAACCTAGATAACAATTCAGAAGATGGAAATTTGAGTCTTGACCTTGCTCTTGGTGTGACCTTGGATACCCTTGAAACTTCTCTGGGCCTTATTTTTCATTTGTAGAATGAGATAGTTGTATTACATTAGTGAAAACCAACTCAGGGGTGGAAAAAGGGATATCAGAATCCCTTCAGGCCTTTTTCAAACTACATAAACCCCTTACCCTCACCAGGTTCTAATCTACTCCCTTTGGGAGTCAGACTTGGGTTCTTGGAATCACAAGAGGTGGAAAATTTTATGGAGAAGGATAAAAGTGTGTTTGCAAACAAATAAACAGCTATCCTTGACAATTATTTCAAATATCTTTTTTTTATTATGTTAATCACCATCCATTACATCATTAGTTTTTGATGTAGTGTTCCATGAGTCACTGTTTGCATATAACTTTTTTTTTTTAAAGATTTTTTATTTATTTATTTGACAGAGAGAGAGATAGCTAGAGCAGGAACACAAGCAGGGGGAGTGGAGAGGGAGAAGCAGGCTTCCTGCCGAGCAGGGAGCCCGATGTGGGACTCGATCCCAGGACCCCGGGATCATGACCTGAACCGAAGGCGGATGCTTAATGACTGAGCCACCCAGGCGCCCTGCATATAACTTTTTAAAAATTCAGCTATGTCACCATGAAACAGTTGGCCACCACTAGGCTTACATATATTCTGGGCTGAGAAGGTTTTTCACCAGAATAACAACTCACAGAACTTAAATCTACCAGAAGCAGCAAGGATGGCACAATTTTAAAGGGCATGTGGTTCAGATAACTTTCACTAAGCTCATACAAGAGGTACCTTCCTGCCTATTAGTTCCTACTGCATTAGATCAAAATAACACAAGTTCTTCCTATAGCAAACACAATAGGCATGGTCTCATGAAATGAAAGAGGAAACACAATGGAAATAAAAAGAATGCTTTATGTTCTGCATAGTTTTATTAGATATCTTATTGCATTTTTATGTTATCTACAGATTTTTTAATGAGCCAATGTTGGGTTCCATGGCAAAGGATCTTCATTGCTCTTTTTCACTGACCCTATTCCTGAAGTTCCAAATATTTTTGAAAATGCAAATACCTTTCTCCCATATACTGGAAAAGAATCTAAAATGGTTTATCACCACCACTTGGCATTGCCCAAATCCAGTTCTTCCCATCAGAACAACTGCGCTTCCTATGTCATCCCTACTCTTCCAGCAGTATTAAGAATGAGTAAAAAAGAATGTGTATACATTTTCCATGTAGACATCACTGTAAAAAAAAGGCTTATTGTAATTGTATGACAGGGATTTTACACTTCTAAACTGGTTTTAAAAAGGAATATAACTTACAAGCCAGACATTAAGCTTTGTTTTCTCATCTTTGATATTTTTTCACACTAATTCATAGTCTTGGGAGAAGGGGGAAAACCAACACACTTTTATTGTATCTGTAAAAGAAATGAAGTGAGCAAAGCATTTGCATTATTTATTTCACTGGTAATAGCCACGACTTTCATATTCATCCCTAACCCATAAGAAAATAAAACCTAAGTATGATTGCATATAGTTTATATGCATACATTACCCATATATGCATTCATATATATATGCATAAATCTCAAAATGATACTTTGGTTTATGCTTGAATTCATGGGCAAAAAATTGGTAATATTTGTGCACTCCGTGAGAAGAAAAGGAACTTGATGCTTTCATGCTCTTTATCATCATCCTAGGTCATTTTTATGCATTCTACCCCAATCATAAAAATATACTGTGTTACCAGAATTAACCTGCACGTTACCTCCATAGGTAAAGCACGCTCTCGCAAACCTCTCCAGCTGGTGGTTGGCACTCTGACACCAAGCTCCGTATTCCTATCCTGGGGTTTCCTCATTAACCCACACCATGACTGGACATTACCAAGTCACTGTCCCAATGACAGGTAATTCATCCTAACAAAGGATTTTTTTTTTTTTTTACCTGAAAATTCGCTCTTGCTTTTAGTAGTATCTGTACATGCTTTGGAAGAATATATAAATATCAGGGGCACCAGCTCATATGGGTCACCCATTAGCTATACACCTTGTTCTGGGTGTGAGAGGAAGGAAGATACTAAGTGAGGGTCCCCACCCTTGAGAGAGTTATCATCTACCTGAATAGAAAACACATGCAAGCATTTTTTTTTCCCCAAAGAATAAAGTACAAGGGAGAATGAGCCAAATAGCAAGTGGGGAGTATCAGTGAGAAGAGTAATAAAAGCTCAGAGGATGAGGCACAAGACAATTAGGAAAGATGATTAAAAGTTGGAAATGCTGACCTTTGGTTTGACAGTTGAAGAAGTGTTAGAAGCAGTAGTTCTCAAAGGGTGGCCCCAAACTAAGCAGCATCAAAATCAGTTGGGTTCATTTCTCAAGGCCCCCTCCAGATCTACTGAATGAGAAGCTCTGAAGGTGGGGCCCAGTAATCTGTGGTTTTACAAGCCCTCTGGAAGATTCTGATGCCGACTTACATTTGAGAATCACTGGTTTAGAGAACTGGAGAGTAACTCACAGGGTGAGATGTAGACTGAGGAAAAGCACAGGTTTGGAGATGGAGCTCCTATCTTCCTTAGCAGGACAAAATAAGAAAATCTAAGTATATTTTTAAATGAAGGCCATTCATCCACTCAGCACATATATTCGGCATGGTCTATATGCTGGGCAGTGTACAACATGCTGAAGCTGGGAAATAAAATGGTTATCATAAATATTTACTACATTATCTTTAAAATTCAGAACTTTGCATCTGATGAGCATTCCAAACTTTCAAGCTTCAACCAAGGCATTTCATTAATTTTTTTTAATTTTAAAAAGACTCAAAGTGATTTTTAAATTGTAAAAGTTTGATTTCTTTTCTAAATAAAAAATATGTTGTTGAGGTATAATTTAAATCCAGTACAATGCACAGCTTGATCAGTATCCTATGCTCCATCGGGAAATAGAACACTGTCATCCCTCCAGACAGAACTTTCCTCAAGAAGCAACCACTGATGTGATTTCTATCCCTGTAGATTAGGTTGCCTAATCTATAATTACACATAAATGGAATCATACACTATGTTGGTTTTTTGTGTCCATTTGTTTGCATTCAGCATGTTTTTGGGTTTCATTGATAACATTGCAGGTATTAATAGTTCATTCTTTTTTTTTTATTCTTGAGTAGTATTCCATTATGTGAATATTCCAACATTTATTATCTACTCTCTTGTTGGTGGATACCTAATTATGTTTGTTTTGGATTATTATGAATTTAGACTTTATAAATGTTTTTGTAGGAGACTTTGTAGACATATCTTTTAATTTTTCTTAAATAAATACCTAGGAATGGAATTGCTGGGTCATGGGGAAAATGTATATTTCATTTTTTTTTCTGCCTGACTTTTCCATTTATACTCCCACAGGCAATATGAGAGTTCAGATTGTTCCACATCCTCACCAGCATTTCATGCTGTGAACATTTTGCATTTTCTCTTCTAGCGTAGCAGCATCTTGTTAGAGTTTTAATATGCACTTCTCTTGTACTAACAATACTGAGCACTTTTTCATACATTTTTTGGCTTGATCTCTCTTGTGTGGTGTTTTATTTTTATTTGTCTAAATTGAATTAGAAAGAAGCACCTTTAAAAATGTTTGTAAGTTCTCAAGAGTACCTTCCATATGACTTTGATTAGGAAATCTAGACTAAGAACAGTAATAGATTTTCCTTCACATGTTCATAGTTCTGAAGGAAGAAATTATTGGAAAAAGCCATGTAGAAGATATTGCCAAAACCAATTTTTTTAAAAAATAAGCTTGAGAAGTTTCAAAGAGTCTGAAATGTTCCTTTATCATCCACCACTAAGTCCATAACTTATTTTGTTTGGAAAATGGACTCTTAAAAGAACATGTTTTCTTGTGATAATTCCAGCTTTACAGGGTTGGTCCAGAATGCCAGTGCTGAGAAAAATAACATTTATGGATTGCTTTCTTATTCCTTTTCATTTTCTTTAGTCTCTAATTTAAAAAGACCAAAGGGGGGTGGGAAAGAAGAAAGGAAATTTGGTGCTCTTGCAGCAAAATGCAGCTGATTTTAATAGTTATTTACCTTGCTTGATAAATTCATGAAGTTTGGTGATGTGCAAATTCATAGAAAAAGCTTTGGATATGATTTCTTCCCCTGTCCTCAAACTTTTCCTTCAATTTCACTTGGTCCTACCCCTTCTTGAAAGCATTTATCTGATGCTAATTTTAATTGATGGATGTTGCCGTAGTTTTATAGCATAAGGAGAGGAGCAGATGATCTGGTAAAGCTAGGATATTAACAAGGCAATTGATTAGAAGACCCAAGCTACTCAAACCATGCATGTACCTTTCCCTCACCCCCTTGCTCACACACTCTGGCTTTGCTCTTCTCATCAAATAGATGGAGTCATGCCCATCAAATCACACTAGTCAAAATCAATAATTCTACTTAGAATAAAGTTTTTTAAAAGATTCAATAATAGCATATCGAGATGCTTGGAAACTTTCAATTCTGAATGAGTGGGACAAGCAAGGTACCCTTGACAGAAATAGGGGACTCTTAAGACATAAGTAAAAGGGAAGAATTCAATGGTGATGCCTGAAAAAAAGCACTTTGAGTACTTGTGGATTTCATTTACACATGCCTCCTTTCTTCCCAGTTAATAAAGAGTTGACATTTAAAGTCTTGGTGGAATCTGAGAAAAAATAGTAGTCCTTGTTTAAAAGCTCTGGAACTACTGTGCATGTTATAAACACCCAAATAAATCCACCAGGATTCTAAATCAATGTAATTAGAAGCAGACTTGCAGAAATCTACCCCTACATGATGGTGGGTTTTTTTGTTTGTTTGTTTTGTTTTGTTTTAGAATTTCAACTAAGCCAGTAGGTTAGAATAAGTAATAGCTATAGGGAATGATCACTTCTTGAAAACTGGAAGATTAATATGCTGAATTTTTCCTTCAGGAGTACCTTTTTAAAAAATCATTGGAATCTGAATGCCCTTGGCTTGCTACAGGAACACTTACTGGTGTCATTGTAATCCATCAGATTCTATATTGGCACCCTGCGTAAAGTCTCTGATTTAAAAAAAAAAAAATCAGTTCTCATTGATTCGTACAGCCCCATTTATCCTATGAAAAGCAAATAATTTATTGGGAATTTTTTCTCTTTATACTTTGATTTTGGACTTTCTGTATCCAAGTCCTGTGTAGTAAGTTTCCAGGGAGAAAACCGCTATGCTTTCTTTTGTTTTAAGTTTGGAGTATTAATGGAGTATCACTTTATCCTTCATGACACGTGGCTCTATTCCTGTTTGCACAGGGTCCATATGGGTATCCATGTTCTTAAATCCTTTTCTGAATCCACATTGGAAAGTAGATGTGCTTAATTTATAGTTTTTATTCTTAATAGGCTTTGAATGGAAGAATGTACACATTTGTGCTCAATATATCTAAGGTCCAAAGAAAGCTTTCCAAACTGGCTCAAATGAAGAGTAAAACATGTTTTTAACCAAAATGTATTTCCTCATTAATAGCTTACTTTTTCCTTCCCATGTTTCCAGCTTGTTAAAGTGTTCAAGATTGCTTCAGTTCTCACTCCTTTGCCAACTTATTAAAGCTTTATGATTTGTTTAGAAATCATTTTCACATTTTCTAACACTTTCATTTGTACTTATTTACAGTTAATGTAGAACAAGGCCTTTTCGACCAGTCCAGAGCAGGCCCTTGCCTTTCTATTTGTTCCCCGCTTGTTTTTAAGAAGTGAATATTTTTGATGTCTGTGCATTTTCACTTGATTGAACTCATTGCCTTGTTACCCATTCGTCTTTCCATGTAAACTTTAAGCTCTGTGAGGACAGGGACCATGTGTATCTTAACCGGCTTTATCTTCCCAGTCCCTGGGTCAGCATCTGGCACATAGTAGGCCTTCAGTAAATATTTATAGTCAGTGAATAAAGAGTAAAATGCCAGCGTTTTCACATTGATGTCTCACCATTACTTCAAACTTAAGGTGACGAAATCAAACACCTACTATTTCTTCTTGATAATCAGCTCCATTTCTTAGTACTTTCCAAAGTACCTTAATTCTTCTGTTCATTCCTACTTGAAACTTGATTCATTTATTCATTTTTTATTTGTCCTCTCCTATAGCTAATGAGCCCCCAGGTTCTCTGAGTTCTGCCTTGGGCAAGTACATCAACGTCTTCTATCTCTCCATGTCCATGCCAATGATTCTCATTCAGACACTTGTCACTTTACTGTGGTTCCTGGGGATCACATCCAGGCTACTTTCCCTGGCTCCTTTCCTACCGCAATCCATCCTGGCTTCTGCAATGCCAAGGAAATTTAGATTATCCACCATCAGCTCACTCTTTCTTCACTTCAGATTTCTCTTTCTTCTCTTCTTTCCAAGGAACCCATTTCTGACTTCAGACAGTGCTCACCATCCCGTCCTGTCCACGCTCTGTAAGCTTGCACTCTCACACTGGTGCCCTCACTGCCCTTGGGGCCCTGCCTCCTGCTTGCCAATATGTTTGTGATTTCCCCATCCCAAAACATCTTCTTTCAATCCTGTTCTCTCTTCCAAGGGATTTTTCAATCTCTTAATTCCAGAACTTCTCAGAGTGGTCTGCTCTCTTATTCCCAGTTTCCATACCCGCCCCCGCCCCCAGTCTTTATTCCTTTTCAGTGGCTTCCCTTCCCTTTCTAACACTCCACTGAAATATCTCTTTGTGGTCACCAATGATCAATTAATTGCTAAATCCAGAAGAGTTTTCTCCGATCTTACCCTTTCTAACCTCTCTGTGGAATTGGTGGCCATCTTCCTTTTTTGACATTATACATATATTTAAGCAGGCTCCACGCCCAGTGTGGAGCCCAGTGCAGGGCTTGAACTCATGATCCTGAGATTAAGACCTGAGCTGAAATCAAGAGTCAGATGCTTAACCGACTGAG
Source organism: Neomonachus schauinslandi (assembly GCF_002201575.2). Taxonomy (NCBI): domain Eukaryota; kingdom Metazoa; phylum Chordata; class Mammalia; order Carnivora; family Phocidae; genus Neomonachus; species Neomonachus schauinslandi. The sequence goes on along the minus strand of NC_058403.1, from coordinate 47,120,265 downwards.
CCAACCAGGCGCCCCTTTCTGACATTTCTATTTAGGTTTTCCTCTTAGCCTTTTCCTCCTCTCTTGTGTTAATTTGTTATCCTACCTCCCCAAATGGAATAGATTTTTATCCTTGGATCTCTCGTCTTTGTTTCCCCCTTATCCCATCTGTGCTGTCTTTAACTATCACTTCCAAGTAGAACAAGTGCTTCTAAACTTTGTGCACACAAATCACATAGAAGACCTTCTTACAATGCAGATTCTGACTCCAAAGGCCTGAGGAGCCTGAGATTCTGCATTTCTAAAAGGTAACAGGAAGTGCTGATATTGCTGCTGTCCTGAGAGCAGTGGGAGTGACAAGGATGTAAATGACTTCCAGTGCTGACATCTGACCTTGACTCATTTCCAAGTTTCTAAGACTGTATTTTTAGTTGATGGAATTCTCTCCATTACAGGGGCCACATAATGTGGTTAGTACCTCAGACTCCAATTAAATTCATATTTTCTATACTACCAAAAGAACTCCTTTCTATTACTTTAATTTTCTTTAAGTTTAGAAATTCAGTTTGGGTTTGTATTTACACTCTTCTTAGCACCCATGTCGCACAAGGAATCCAGTCTCATCAATTCTTCTGTAGAAATATCACTTTGATCTATTTTCTTCTCTTCATTTCGTTTCTTCCACGATTCATTTCTTTGTTCTCTCCTATCTGGATTATAGTGCATTAATTGAGATTCCTCCTTCCAATTTTTCCCGAATTCTTCCACTGCTGATAAATCTAGCCTCCTTCATCACTGCTCAACTTTATTCACCAGCTGAAGAATCTCCACCAGCTCCCCACTGCCTGGTAAAAGAAATTGTAGAATCTCTCCTGCAGTCTATCTCTAAGAATATGAGTCCTGCTCCTGCCATGAGCTTTAAATCTGGACTACTTTGTTTTCCTGGACCTACGTAGGATGTCCTGCTTTAAATCACACCTCTAAGATGGGATTTAAAATGTGGTCTGTCCATTTCAAAAGTTCAGACCACCTAGTGCTGTACTTAGCCACCCTCAGGACCCTGTGCTTTTCACCCTGACTTCTTTAGTTCTATCCATTTGTACACCTACCTCCTCCCCTCACTCTACTGTGAGCTCATTTGTGAAGTTTTCACGATGCCCTGCTCCTCTTCCAGTGCATGTGGATCCTAGCATCATGCTTTATAATAGTAGGTCTCAACAAAGGTACAAATGAATAAGTAGGTGGAATGTTCAGAGCAAGCCTTAAAAATCATCTGGTCAGGGGCCCCTGGGTGGCAGTCAGTTAAGCGACCAACTCTTTATTTTGGCTCAGGTCATGATCTCAGGGTGATGGGATCGAGCCCTGTGTGGGGCTCATGCTCAGCACAGTGTCTGCTTAAGATTCCCTCTCCTCTCTTCCTCTGCCCCTCCCCCACCTCAAATAAATAATCTTAAAAAAAAAATCTGATCAGGCCATCTAGCTCTTGAACCTCTTCTGCAACATCTCCCATTCAGAGTCCACAGTGAGTATTTCCAGCAATGGTAACAGCATAGATATGGAGGGTAAAATTCTGGTCAGATTGACCTAAGTTCAAAATCCTGTTCTATTATTAGCTGAATGGCCTTAGACAGTTACTTAAATGCTTTAAGCCTTGGGGTTTTTTTAATCTGTAAAATGGGTTAATAATAGTAATATCTCATAGAGTTGTCAGAATTTAATGAGATGATACATGTAAAATCGTTAACACAGTGTCTGGCACACAACACTCAATAAATGGAACTGTGTTTGCTATTGTTAATTTTGATATTATTTGCCTTATTTTATAACTTCCATTTCAGGCAAGCTATTCCATTTTAGATAGCACTAAAATCAGTAGAAACCTATTCCTTCTGTTGATTTTAAGCCAGCCACCAGTAGGTGATAAAGAAGAGAGATTTTGGAAATTTTTGACCAGCTTGAAAATTATTTTAAGAGTCCAAAGATAATAAAGACCTAAACTGGTCCCATGAGTGCTTAGAAATAGACAAGAGACAAGTAAAAGAGGAATCATGCAGGAAACCTAATTGGGCTTGAGAACTGATTAGACATGAAGGGAGAAGGTACCCGAAGTCAACAGGAATAGGAGCAGATTTGGAGAAGAATATGAGTAGATTTTAAGGTAGTTAGGAAATTCACAGAGGATTAAATCATTAGATTTGATCAAAAGGTTTTATTAACAGATCAGACACCAGATTACAAAGAGATTTAGGCCTCATGAGTCATGAGAAAGTGGGATAAGGTAGATTACTTTGAAGAAATTTTGTGTTGGCGCCACCTGGGTGGCTCAGTGAGTTAAGCATCTGCCTTCAGCTTAGGTCATGATCCCAGGGTCCTGGACTTAAGCCCCATATTGGGTTCCCTGCTCAGCTGGGAATCTGCTTCTCCCTCTGCCTCTGCCCCTCTTCCTTGCTTGTGCATGCTCACGAGTGCTCTTTCTCAAATAAATCTTAAAAAAAAGAAATTCTGTGTTAAAAGATAGCAGGGATAAAAAGGCAATATTCATTTTATTTTTGTTAGAATGAAAAATATTTAAACAGTTATTCAACTCAGAGAGTGAGTGAATGGAATAAGGAAATGGTATAAAATTACCTAGATGCTTATGTGTTGGCAGAAGGGAGAACCCTGGAATCAGGGGCGGGGGGGCGGGGGGGCGGGCAGGGAGGGCATGATAGGGAGAGACACTTTGAGAAGAATGGAGTGAGGACAGAATTTCTATCAGCAGTCACCAGTCTCCACAAGGCAAGAAGCAAAAATACTGACAGAGGGGGTGTCAGGAAGTGTCCTTTGATATGAAGAGAGCAAAACGTGTGGAATAGATGTTTTAGGAAATATAATGGTAGCTAATTACATAGAAACCAAAACATTGCCAAAAAAAGCATAGAAAGCCCAAATGATAGCCAACCACATGCATCAAGCCAGGCTGGTTTGTGAAAGGACTAAATTTATCTAGATATTACTCAATTTCTGCTCTTGCTAATTTATTGCCAGTTATTTCATAAATTTTATTTATGGGGTTTCTATCCTGTGTTCTGCCTCTGTGTTTTATTGGAATAAAATGTCTAATATGCAGCTACAGTCATCTTTTAGGATCAGAAAGGATCTCAAAGATTGTCTAGTCCACCCCCGTTCTCTTTTGAGGGAGAAAAGTGATGAATAAGTGGGCAAAGACTCCCATGAAAGCAGGCTACTAGTTTGCAGCTGACAAATATCCAAGCCAAGCCTCTACCTGCCTTCTCCACATTTTGAGGAGCTAAGGATTTTGTTTAAGCTACAATAACCATTATTGTCAGTGTTCATACTATTAGGGATATGTAAGCAGAGATAATGGTATTTGAACCAAACACTACCTTCAATAGTTCCTTACCACTTAGGACACGAGATGTTCTTGTTCTTAAAGTCCAAGTTGCTAGAGGCAGGCTTTCCAGGAGTCTGATCTGATGACCTTCACTGACTGCTACCTGTATCTTTACTAGACTTGTTGCACTTGTGTCCAAATTGAATCATCCACAGAAAAGGGTGCAATCAATATTTGATCCTGAGTATCCTCTGACAATAATGGGAAGTCTGTGACTCCATGTTATGGTAAATATACAATGAAATAATAAACCTTACGTAATGTTAAAAGGAATTAGAATTGTCCTCTTCCCTTCTAGGTCATTTTACCTGTCTTTTTTCATCTCCTTTTGCCAAGCACCATAGTAGAAAGACAGTCCAGTGCAATGCTGAAGGTATTAGCTTAGGAGTCAGAAAACAGCCATTTGCCTGGCTCTGTCACTGATTATCAGAACCTAGACACTTATCGTCTCTCATTTTCTTCTATGATAATTCTTATTCTCTCTTCAGAGTTTATTGTATGAGTAAACTGAAACACACTGTAAAATCTTAAGCCTTCTGCAAATGTTCAATGTAGACATTTATTGTATTTTCCTTCAGTTTGCATTGATTCTATAGGAATGTTGAGTTTGGTAAGTGAAACCTTACACAATGACACATTGAAAAAGATCATTGTAAACTTGATTGCTTAGATCAGTGTTTTTTGGTGATGGAGTTATTGTCCATTTAGAGTAATTATATTCTAATTTTAGAATGACCCCATGAGCACCCAAGTATCCGTCTTATTCATTCCACAAATATTTATGGAAAACCTTCTGTGTGCTCGGTTTCAGCTTTGCTTATTATCATAAGACCTAAATCCAGCTTTGAAATCAAGGAAATGTGACTTATTACTTTACACCAAATAGTCTTATTGACTCTTTTAACACTTAGAACTTGCCTATAATATACAGTTATCAATTAAGCCACTGTTGACAAGGATAACCTCTCTGAAGCAGAAAAGTTAGCTGCCTGTACGTTTATTTTTCCTGACAAACTTGTATCAGAGAGAGTATTTCAAATGCTTTGTGATCAAGATAAAAAAAATTGCACAATGGATTTTTTTTTTTAACATGTGGGTAAGTTCATAGAGCATTTTTATACCATTTCATTCCTAGAAAGATGATATAAAATCAAGCTTATGTATAACCCTGGAATCTGGCCTTTGGTCATTATGTTAGCAGCGCGCCAACCACCCCCCCCCCCCCCCCCCCATCATATGAGGAATTGAGACATGTATCCAAAGTAGAGCTGCATAATTGTGGTAGCCCGTCTGGTCTGATTTTAGCTTCTCTGCACTTCTCTGACATTGCATGGTATCCAAGGCAAGGAAAAAACAATAAAAATTCCATGCAGCATACTTGTCAATAAATGTTTCATAGATTTCTGTTGATGTTTCAACTCACAGGACACAGAGGATTACTATTCTATACTGTTCGTTCCCAGTAGCAGTTAATATTTTGGCTGAACAGCCTCCTTCACTCATTCTGGCTTTTGCTCCTTTGAAATTGGAGACTGGAGCCCCGACAGTAGTTTTACTAGAAAGAAGGAAGCATATCAGTAGCTTGTAACTAGTAGGAAAATAGTCTGAATATACAAATACATTCAGGATACAAATATACAGAAACATAGAAAATCATCCCCGGTCTGTATTTGTTAAACAGTACCACCCCCCCCCCCCCCCCCCCCCCCGCTGACTTCACAGGCATTCAATGTGTGCGTTTGCAGAGGGTCCCCTACTTCAAAGGGCCCATGCTTGTTTTAATGCTCTACTGTCTTTGTCTTGAAATTCTTAACCATTTTTTAATAAAGGGTCCCATGTTTTCGTTTTGGAATGAGCCTCATAAATTATGCAGCCAGTCCTGGCCCTTGTTTCCGGAGATTCTGGGTAATTGTGTTTGTGTAGCATCAACAACGTGTGCCTGGCGCTTAGAGATGGCAGTAAATGTTTTTAGCATGAGTATATGAGTGATGTTATAAGGCTTTAAATAAAAGCAACCAGCCTGAATCTCAGCCCATTAAATTATGCTAGGGTTGGGCGCCTGGGTGGCTCAGTTGGTTAAGCAACTGCCTTCTGCTCAGGTCATGATCCTGGAGTCCTGGGATCGAGTCCCGCATCCGGCTCCCTGCTCAGCGAGGAGCCTGCTTCTCCCTCTGACCCTCCCCCCTCTCATGTACTCTCTCTCATTCTCGATCTCTCAAATAAATAAATCTTTAAAAAAATTAAAAAATTAAAAATAAATTATGCTAGGGTGGGGAGTGGGAGAGAGGTACTAAATTTTTTAGAGAAAATTTAAAATAGAAGAACTGAAAATAATACAACAAATACCTATGTGTCCATCATCATACCCGACAGGTATTATTTTATTTACTGAAAATGTTTATTTACAAATAAAAAGCAGATGAAATTTACCTGTTGGCCCCACCTCTAATCTCATTTATCTCACTGGGAACTAAAGCTCCAACACAAATATTAGATCCTTACAGTATTTGTTGTCCCTTTACACTGCCAGCAATAATATATGGTAATGTAGTTTTTTTGTGAGTGTTTCGGTATTTATGTAAATCGTATGAGACTATATTATCTTGTAATTTGCTGTTTTCATTCAATATTTTGCTTGTAAAATCTGTTCATACTGATACACGTAGCTCTAGCTCATTCATTCTTGTTACCATGTACAGTACTAATGAAATCCCCTGTCCTGATCTGCTGTCCCACCTAGTGAGGCTGTTTAGAGCATTGTCAAGAGGAGTCTTTGTATTCTGGTTCTGCCACTGGTTAAAGTCACTAGGTGGGTAACAATGGGCAAATTAAGTGATCTTTCTGAATCCCTTGTTTTCACATTTATAAAATGGGATTAGTAACTTCTACCACTTAAGGTGACTTTAGGACAATTAAATGAGATAATATATATAAAACCTTGCATCTGATACAAGCGCAAAAAAAAGGGGTGAGGATTATCATTACTTTACCATATATATGGCTGAATATTACCAAGCCCTAGGCCTATACGTAACCATGATCTTAAATTTGCATTGTTTCATTTTTTTTCATTGTCCCCTTAGCTTGGCTTTGGTCTTGATTCTATTTTTATAATGATAAGAAAATGTTACCCTTAGAATGCAGTCCTCGATACAACTTAGAGTTTCAGGTCCCCCTTTTACAAAATTGAACAATACTACATTGGTGGACATTCTGTGGCATAAACCCATGCAGTTCCAGGCTTAAACCCATCCAGCTATAAAACTACAATATGACGCACTTACAAAATTATATCTATGCTCTGATCTATGCATAACTGGAAAAAAATGAACATCCAGCATTTTCCAACTTTCCTTTTGCAAAGTAGCGAATAATAGAACTGAGAGGTCTGAATTCTGTCAGTCTGTCAGTGCGCTGCTGCATGCGCTCCAACTCAGGATTAGAACTTAAAATAAGTACACACTGAGCTATTTTTTTCACGTTCTCTACAATTTCTAAAAAAAATAACAGAAGCCAGTATTAAACACAGTCTTTGAAGTAGATGGGAGTCTGTGGTGTATTAAGAAACTCGAAATAGCCTTCTGAACATCCCTGTGAATTTCAAGCGTCGTATTTTGGTTATTCAACAGATACTATACGATTCGCTATAGAGAAAAGGATAAGGAAAAGAAATGGGTTTTTCAACTCTGTCCGGCCACTGAGACAATTGTGGAAAATCTAAAACCCAACACAGTTTATGAATTCGGAGTGAAAGACAATGGAGAAGGTGGAATTTGGAGTAAGATTTTCAATCACAAGACTGTTGTTGGCAGTAAGTACCTGGAACTGCTTCAGTGAGCGTTCTGTAATTCTTACTTTTTTTCCTAAGTACTGAATTTTTTATTATTTTATTCTTAAATATGAGATGAGTTAATTCCCATCCCCTAGTACTTAAAAAAAAAATACAAAAGTGAACAGAATTTGAGTATTGGTATTTCAGAACCCTTTATATTAATGCGTGGTTTTTTAAACAAAAAAAAAATGATAAGCTGATGTTTGATGCCTCCATTGATAACAGTTCTTTGGCCATTGTAGTATTTTAAATCAATCTCAGATCTATGAGCACCAACTGAATGAAAACAGCAGTAATGTGTGCAGGTGTTTGGAATTGAAAGCTGGGCCAGTAAAAGTGAACATAAAAAGACTTCAGGGGGCCCTGGGCTCTCTTCCTGTGATCCCTTCATTCAAACTTCATTGGAATCAGTGTTTTAAATGATAGCAAACAAATAAGATGATTAACAATGTCAGAGTTAGAACAGGAGTTACAGTTCTTCATAATGAGTAGGAAGAATTAATTTAGGAACACAAAGAATGAAAATAATGTTATTTTCTCCTTGTTTCTGTCAGGTAAAAAAGTAAATGGGAAAATCCAGAGCACCTATGACCAAGTCCACACAGTGGTAGGTAACAGGTTATTCTCAGGAATGTTTTTTAGCAATTTTGTCTGCATTATGTTTTTGTTGTTGTTGTTTTGTTTTGTTTTTATAAGGAAATCAGTCTTAGGAAGTGTTGAAATGGGATTAACTGGCTCTGGGGCTTTGTGTAAAGTACTTAATGCTTTAGGCATTTGCTAAATTTAGAGCTCTAAAGTACTGATAATCAATGTAGTTACTCAAGTATTTCCATATTCCAGGTGTTTTTGAGGTTATGCTTATTATCTTCTGTGCAGTGGATTGTTTTTTAGAATAACATGTTTCCAGAGTGAATTTGGACATGCTCTGTTTTCATTGGTATTATTCATTTCTGTCCTCGGTCCTCTTCCCTCTATTATCTCACATCCTACTTAAAAAAGCCAACCTTTTCCAAAACAACGAAGCAACTGGCTTGGTTTTTTTCCTGTGCCTAGCCTCTCGTGCAGTAAATATCTGCACATCTTACGTGCCTGACAATCCCCCCATCTAGACCTCTCCCCGCTTCTCTCTCACTACAGAAACTCAGTCCCTTGTTCTCTCTTTCCCTCCACTTGTCAAAATCTCTTCTCAGGAAGCACCATCCCAGTTATGTACTACTTGTTATAAATGCAACCTATTGTTATAACAACCACAGAGATATTTGCATCTTAAATCATATACCCAATTATAAAGTGAAGACCATTATGTCCTGAGCAGGTAAAGGAGGCATCAACATTCTGAAAACTTCCTAATATATATGATCAAATTTCTTTCTAGAAAGGTTGTGCCACTTTACAATCTTGCTATCAATGTATCAGAGTTACCTTGCTATTATCAACATTATTATTATCCTGATTATCAACATTCTATTTCCATCACTAAATTTTCAGCTAATGTAATAGTGTAAAATGGTTTTTTAAATCTCTATTTCTCTGATTTCTAAAATAGCAGTACTTTCTTCACTTGTTTATTAGCCATTTGTCTTTTCCATTTAATGACCTTTAGTTTTAGTTCTTTATTGGGAGTCTTATGGGTTTTATTGAAGAGTTTAGTTCTAAAATTTAGTTCTTGGGAATCTCATGGGTTTTATTAAATAGTTTAAAGACTATAGATTAAAGAATATCAACTCTTTGTGATATCATCGAGGAACATTATTCTCACATTTGTTACCAATTTTGTTTATGGGAATTTTTGAAATAGGCAAGTCTTAAAATTTGTTTAATCAAATTATTTGTCTTTTCCATTGTCATATTTTCAATTGCATTATATTTTAGAAAGCCCTTCCCTATCCGGGGAGCAAATATTTCCCTATTTTGCTTTTAGTTTTATAAGTGGTTTGATTTTGTGATAATTAAACTTTATATGAGTTTTATTTCACTATATTGCAGGTAGTAAGGTTATGTACTGACTCGGTTCTGCTTTTTTTTTTTTTTTTTTTTTTTTTTTGCAAACAATCATTTGGCCTAGTACTAAGTATTGAATTGTGCCATTCCTTATTAAGGTCCCTCTGGCTTTGTCTCTCTTAAATCCAATCACAGGGAATAGAGTTGCTCTTTGTTTCTCTTCTAGAACAATCCCCACTCGTGTTGTGAATGGTTACCTAGGAGCTATATCTTATCTCTCACCCTCTTGGCTGTCCTGCTGTGTCTTACATGTGACTCAATGATGTCATTTCTTTCCTTTTTATCAGCAATCATATCCCAATGATGTCTTGTGGCAGAATATTTCATCTAGTGAGAGTTACTCAGCAAAATTGGGAAGGATTGTTGATGTTTACTCCCAAGGAATTTAATTTCTTTTTCATATCATAAATAGCCATGATGAGAAGGCCCAGGAAGAAACTTCCTGCATCTGTGACCCAGAGCCAGATATTTGATCACTTCAAGCTGTGAGGTGGAGTACCCCCAACTCCAGCCAGCTGTGATGAGCTGTGGTTTGAAACTCTTGGCTATTTCCAAAGGAAAACCCAAATTAACTGAAAAGCTATTTTAAGGCTTCTCTGTGAGACTTTCTTCATTGTCACCTTCTGGAAAGCCATCTGTGCTCTTGGGTAGCTCTGGAACACAGGAAAGTTGAAAAGGATCCACTTGGGATAGCCTTTGAGCATCTGACATGGCCACTTAGAATTGATTCTGAAAATATTTTAGAGGTATATTCTCATCCAAATAAAGTCAGTATCAATCCAAATATTCAGACAGACATCTCTGAGACTGCTTGGAGAAGGCAATATTTTAAGAGATATGAAATAAATTTACTTTTAGAGTTTTAAGCAAAAGATACCTTGAGAAATGCTTTCATTCACCTGTACATGCTTACACCTAAAACTTATATGCAGCAAAAACTTAGCGGATGTTAAAGAAGCCCCATCTTAAGCATCTGGTTACATTATATACGTGATTCATGTATCTAAGGATACATGTTGGGCTGGCAAGCCCGGGTGTGCAACGTATAGCAGACGTCTCTTCTGATTGGTTGGTGCCTTTGTTCTACCACTTGTTAAATAGTTTCAGTATCACCCCTACCTGCCTATACCTCCAGAAAAATAGGGAAAAGGTGCATAAACAAAATGGTGATTCTTCCTATATAAATTGCGTTACTTGAGATCCATGATCTTGTGAAAGAAAAAACACATTTATCATAATTTTGCTCTTTCATTCTTGTTGAGAATCTAGAATACTCTTTTTATGGAGGCAAAACCTAATGTTTACTATTAGGTTTTATTTTATATATATGATATAATGAAAATGGTAGAAGTGAATTCCCTTTTATATATATATATAAAATGATTCAATCAAGAACAATGGCTGAAAGGACCTAATTTTACTACATTTGAAAGGACGTAATTTTAATACATTATGTCTATTTTTTTAAAAAACTTAATTATCTTACTAGTTCACTAGCTAAACAATCATTTTTTAATGATTGTGTTTATTTATTTATTTGAGAGAGACAGAGGAACGCACAAGCAGGGGGAGCAGCAGAGGGAGAGGGAGAAGCAGGCTCCCTGCTAAGCAGGGAGCCCGGTGTGGGGCTGAATCCCAGGACCCTGGGATCATGACCTGAGCCAAAGGCAGACACTTAACTGACTGAGCCACCCAGGTGCCCCTAAACAATCAATTTTTGAAGTACATAGTACTTAACAGAGATTTTAAAATATAAGTTTATTTAATTCCAATCTCCTTAGAATAAGTGTTCCCCTAATATATGACATCTGTTTTCACCCTTCCATTTTTTTTTTCCATCAGAGATCCACCCATCATTTTAAAAGTATGTCTCTTATTGGCAAAAAGAGAAGTGGTGCCAATTTTTATTTTTATTTATTTATTTTTATTTATTTGACAGAGAGAGAGAGAGTGAGAGCAGGAACACAAGCAGGGGGAGTGGGAGAGAGGGATAAGCAGACTCCCTGCGGAGCAGGGAGCCCGATGCGGGGCTCAATCCCAGGACCCTAGGATCATGACCTGAGCCGAAGGCAGACGCTTAACGACTGAGCCACCCAGGTGCCCCGGTGCCAATTTTTAAAGTGTAACAGTTACCAGATGAGTGAGGTGAATAGGGAACAATGCCATGTGGTCCCCACCCATACCTTAAGATTGTGTACAATGAATATATCAGGTATCCTTCTGTTCTTAGCAATTGTTGTTTTAAGCAGAAACTTGAAAAATAATATTATCAAAGGTGTATGTCTCACTCCTCCCTAAACAACCAGAAGTATGAAGACTTCTGCAAGTAGGACACTGGATTAAATCAATATGTTTTGTAACTTTCATTAGAACATCTTAAAAATGAATTAAAACCACAGTGTAACAGGCCTAAGTTCTTCTCATGTGGTTTGGCTCTTGAACCACTGAAGTCTGATTTTCAGCAACCCTTGCCACTCCCCAAATGGACAGCTTTTTTTATCTCAGGACCTGAAAATAAAGTTAAATCTATAGTGAATATTCTGACACCACAAAAATACCAAATAGACAAGCCTGTAAGGAAGAGCCTACAAAGAGTAGTGTTAACACTGCATGTATTAAAGCTGATTTTCAAAATAATATCAGGAAGTAAATATAATGCAGAGTGAATAGAAAGTCCCTCATCCTCTATGGTTACTACTGTTCTGGTTATTTCTAGATAAGCATAGGCTTTCCCTAACCAGGACTAAAATCAGCTGAATTGGTCATCAGTTCATTGCTGTTTACCACATCAGCATCCTCTCCCCGTAGAATCTCCCCACTGGATACTCAGCCACAACGTCCCTGGAGAAATGGTAGAAGTGAATTCCCTTAACTAGTCCCCCAGCTCAGGATATAGTACAACCTAGGTTCTTAAGGAACAGGATATCTTAAAAGTCGGGAAAATAAAATACCACATTTCTTCTGGGGCAGGAGGGAAATAACGCTTTCTTCCTGGCATACAGTAAACACATAGAAAATAGTTACTAAATGAAGGGAGGACGAGAGTTGTGGAAGGAAGTGGTGGTGAAAGCTTGCAACAGGAATGGGAGTGAGCAAAAGCTCCACAGAAAAGAGAGCCGGCAGGGACATGGCCTAAGAGCAAAACTGGGACGACGAGGAAGGGTTACTGGTACCTTTTTAAAAAACACCGTACGTGGAACAGTTTGATTAAAATTGGGTTGCAATTGGTTAAACACTGTTAACTTGGAAATTATCACAGTATTTCATTTCTCAATGGATCCCAGTAACAGACATTTCCCTACACTTTTATAAGAAGACATAGGGAAAGGATTCACAGTGTCAACTTCTTATTGGCAATTTAGAGCCTTCAGCATAGATATTTTAGTCAAGAGTATTCTCCTGTTGCTCCTAAAAACCCTACTTACAGAGAGGCAGCTACTTGCTCAGGAGTCCAGTCTTGATGCATCTTTGGATTGCAGATTCGGCAAGAGTGTAATTATAGGTCTAGAAAGAATTGGATTCTGCAGCTAAATTATTTCCTTGTTTTTTGGCAGCACATACTGTACATATAGTCTTGTCATCATCTTAATAGAACATTGTTAGATACTCAAGTTAGAGTTCAAAGAGAAACTTCGTGCCGTTCATGTGAAGAGTGGACTATTATCCATTTGTCCTTGTCAAAAATTGTTTAAAACAAATCATCACAGTAAAGGAACTAAAAATTAAAATAATGAAATTCCAAAGCAATCAACACAGCAACATGCAGGTGTTTCTGCTAAGTTGTGATGTGTCTGAAAAACTTCCCATTCTACAAAATGTGCACTAAATGGCAGGACTCCTAGGGATAGAGAACAAGCCATTCAAAAGTCTTTGGAACTGTAGCAACAGCTCTAACAAAAATGGTTACTAGTACCTGGAAAGATAATGTGGCTCCCGTGTGGCTGGAGGTTGGCACAGCTGGTATTTAAAATTCTCAAATGATAAAGGCCATGTGCTGGCGACTCTTTGGCTAGAGTGGAACAGGTAGGAGTAAGGTAGACACCTGAGGCAGAGCCTTTCTGGGAAAGCATCCTGTGTACAAGGGCTCCTATTGAATTTTCTTACGATAAAGCTGAAAGAGATCCTGCTGCCAGGGTGACATCAAAGCTGAAAATTTTTTTTTCTCTCCCACTGAAGGTTATACTATTTCTACTATTCCCTCCCCCTTTGCCTGGGAAAAATTGGGTATAAATTATACTTATGTATTCTCCTATTTACCAATAGCATATAAGCTATGCAGTACACAAGCACATGTAGTAACTGAACAGACTGTTGATCAGAAAAGCTTTTCCTAATTAAAATGTAATTCATGCTTGTAAGGAATCGGGAAATAGAGAAAAGTCTAAAAAAATTAATCTGTTTATAAGAAATAATCACTGTTAAAAAAACCCCTATGATCTATTTCTTTCTGATAATTTGTGTATACATGTTATAAAATTAGGTTATAGTGTGCATATAATTGTAATCTTTGTATTTATATTATGCATATTTTCCACTTTGTTAAATAGATGTCAAAAATTTGAAACAGTTTATTTAATAAAAGCTCTGCTTTTGGATGATGTAGTTGTTTTGCATAGTGGTAATAATTTATATATAAGGGTGTTTAGCTTTGATTAATTCCTTAGTTTAGGATTCGATTAGATTGGGCTAGATTGTTATGGGAAATTACTGGGTGTGTTAGTCCATTAGGGCCGCCAGAACAGAATACCATAGACTGGGTGGCTTAAACAACAAACATTTATTTGTCACAGTTCTGGAGCCTGGGGAGTCCAAGATCAAGGTGCTGGCAGATTTGGTGTCCGGGTGAGAGCCTGCTTCCTGGTTCACACACAGCCATCTTCTTGCTGTGTCTTCACGGGGTGGAAAGGTGGAGGGATCTCTCTGGGGCCTCTTTTATAAGAGCACTAATCTCCTTCAGAGGGTGGACCCCTCAGGACTTAATCATTTCTCAAAAGCCCAACCTATAAATACCATCACACTTGGGAGTTAAGTTTTAACATATAAATTTTGGGGGGACATACGAATTCAGTCTATAGCACTGAGTCTATAGCTATAAATAGTTTTAAAAACCTGATAATAGTAAACTTCTATTTTTTGTGGTTTTTTAAACATAAGGACCTTAATACAAGAAGACAAATAGCCAACAGGAAGCTTGGTATTGTGGCCCTTCTTTGTTATGGGCACATTATTCACTAAAATGGGAGCATGTTAGCAAGTCTCTGTTGCTCACAACTATAAACACCCATGTGGTAAGTATCTCACCCAGCACATCCTGGATTATTAACAGATCTGGTGCATGAGGTCCCTTTATCATGGATACAGGTTAAATCAAGCATCAACAAATCAATGTCATGCTCCCCTCTTTAACGCAGTCTAATTCTTCCTTATGTATTTGCTTCCCTTATTTTGTTCCTATGTCTCTCCCTTGGCTCTCCCTTGAGTCCTTGGCTCACAGTTCTGTCCAGTCATGACTCCACTTTAAAGTTAACACTAAACCTGTCCCTAGTTCAAGCCACTCCATGACATCAAAACTTCCTGTGGGATGTCTGAGGCAATTTGGGAGAAGGGAGAATGCATAGTGCCCTAGGATGCCTTTCTGGTTTGAGGTCCTTTGTGCATAAATATGTGCAGAATGGTTTAGAGTATGGGATTTGGAGGTAGAAGTGTCTGGATCTGAGTCCCAGCTCTGCCTTCTTGGCCAAGGAGATGCTTGGTCTCAGGAGTTCATAGTAGTCGGGTTATCTGTAGCAGCAGATCTGTTATCTGATCGGGTTATCTGTAGCTGCAGCTGGGTATACTCAAACCATGGATGCTGATCAGTTTTAAAAGATAATATGTAGCTTAGCATCTTCTTGAGAGGAAATGTAAAGACAGAATTTGGTCGGGTCACATCTCAAATGAAGTGATAAATCAACTAGTAGTCAATCCACATGATTTAGTTACTTTCATTGCAGTTTCAAGGTTAACTAAAATAATGGGAGTTCTGCAGAAACTGCTTCTTTCAAGCCTTTGGACATTTATGGGGAAAACCAAATGAGTCCAATAAAATAGAGGTAGATATATGCACTAAAGGTCTTTCCGGCAACTGTAATAACACAGGGCTACTTCCAGTTCTTTGCTTTTCTTTTTCTTTTTCTTTTTTTTTAAGTTAAAACTAACTAAAAAGCTGACTCTCTTCTCTTTTCAGCCAGCATATGTCCCAAGGAAGCTAATCCCAATAACCATCATCAAACAAGGTAATTTGTACAAGTCTGCTCTGGATGTATGTTTAGAACTATTTTTTTTTATATTTTAATTCCAGTACAGTTAACAGTTTAGAATTATTTTTCATACACTTTTCACTGAGATAATTAAACAGCGCTTTTTTTCTCAATTTTTCTGATTGTTTTAAAGCAAAAGTGTGAAGAAATCAGTATGGTCTAGTATATTAGAAGTTAATAGATTATTTTGGCTCATGTACCAATAGGCCAAGTCTTGGCAAGTCACCCTGGTTGTGTTTTACCAAAGTAAAACTTTTGGTACAAAGCAACTACAATAAGTATTAAATTTTAAAAAGTCATATGAATATGTGTGGCTTTGTTCAGGATTAAGTTGGCATACATGAAGAAAATCATTAATAGGATTTTTGGATTAGTGAAATAAAAACTATGATTTAGTGCTCCTTTTAGGTAAAGACATACAGTTTTCAAGAATTATAATGTCTTATTTCAGTATCCAGTTGTTTTTGTTTTGACTTTGTTTTTTAAATTATTAAAATGACTCCATTATTTTGAGAAAGTTCTTGGTAGAAGAGATTAGACACTTAAAGTAATTATTCATTTTAAGAAAACATAGTGCCTCAAGTGTATTCTCAAAACAGTGTCAGTATTGGAATAATCCAGATTCTTTGCTTTGAGAATATACGTTATCACTTTTTAAAATTTACTGTAGTAATTGCCTCACTTTGCACTATTTCTTTAACTTGGGAAGGCTGCAGGGAATGGAGATTAGGAAGGAAATTTTCAGCTCATTTGAATGGAACACTTTATGATAAAGTAATAACCTTTCGTTACTTAAAGGTGTTAACTGTGAAGGTGAGCTGTGCTTCCCAGTCCTTTCCTTGGCTGTGTACCAGCCCAAAGAGTTACTTTTTATATTAATTAAAAAGTTATATTAGGGCTTCCCTAGTGCAGATGTCTTCACATTACAGCGATTTGCTGCTTCCTATTTTCTTCCAACACACTGTTCCCTTTTGTATTTCAACAGTGATTCAGAATGTTACTCACAGGGCTTCAACTAAATCCCCAGATAAGACTCCCTTTGGAGGAACAATATTAGGTGAGTGGATCTTAGTATCTATACTTACAGTAAGCACGTCAGGCTATTTTTTTATAATAGGGCCCTCATGGAATTTTACACTGTTAGCAGGTCTATTAAATTGATGTTGGTTCATTTCCTTTCAGTACTGAGCATTCTGGCTTGTGTCCATGCTAGGCTAGGAGCCAAGAGGTATTACCTCTAGGAGTGTGTGTTAGAGAAACAACTCTAGCCCACGCCTAGTAGGAACAATGGCACCCATCCTACTTGCCCCATAGCGTTGGTGCAGTTAAGAGGGAGTCCTTGTTGTATCGAACTGCTCTTTTAAAAATTATTAATAATAATGGTATTTTGTTCAATGTATATGTTAAACAGCCATTTTACTATTTTTGATTCTATGGATTAAAAGCCAGAGGATTTTGTAGTTCAGTTCTGAACATTAAAAAAAAAAAAATCTGTTTAAAGTATGATCATATTTTTTTGCCAAAACTTTAGGTTTGAGTTAAAATTGATGAAGCCAAATAAGTGCAGAATTTCATAGTTTCTATTATCTGATGCTCTGAACTTTATGTCATGATGCATTTTCTTTCTCTTACCCTATTCTATTTCCTTGCAGTCCATCTTATTATTCCAGGCCTTAATGAAACCACTGTGAAACTTCCTACATCCATAATGCTTGAGATTTCGGATGCAATCAAGACACAGTTAGGTAAGCAGCAATGTTCCATATTTGAACTTTGTGGTGACTGAGTACTAGCACTGATAATCCTAGGATACCCAAGGAATCTAGCAAATCAGCTGTTTGGGCATCTCAAAATAAAAAGTAAGGGACAGGCATGTGCATTGTTGATGGGAATGAAAATGGTACACCTGCTGGGGCAAACAGTATGACCATTCCTCAAAAACTCAAGCATAGAACTATGACATGATCCAGCAATTCCACTTCTGTGTATATAGCCAAAAGAACTGGAAAAAAGTTATCAAAGGGGTATTTGGACATCTATGTTCACACTAGCATTATTCACAATAGCTAAAGCATGGAAGCAACTCATATGTCCATCAACAAATGAATGGGTAGGCACCCCAGTGTTGACAGCAGCATTATCTACAATAACCAAATCATGGAAACAGCCCAAGTGTCCATCAACTGACGAATGGATAAAGATGTGATAGCCATACACAATGAAATATTCCTTGGCTATAAAAAAGAATGAAATCTTGCCATTTGCAACAACATGGATGGAGCTAAGTGAACTAAGAAAGATAATATGATTTCACTCATATGTGGAATTTAAGAAACAGCACACATGAGCAAAGGGGGAAAAAGAGAGAGAGAGAGAGAGGTAAACCAAGAAACAGACTCTTAACTATAGAGAACAAACTGATGGTTACCAGAGGTGGGGGGGGTGGGTTACATGGGTGATAGGGATTAAGGAGTACACTTGTTGTGACTAGCTCCGTGTGACTAGCACCGGGTGATGTGTGGAGTGTTGAATCACTATATTGTACACCTGAAACTAATACGATACTGTATGTTAACGAGAATTTAAGTAAAAACTTAAAAAAAAAATTAAAAAGTAAAAGTGAAATGAAGGGGTAAGCAAAATGTGGCTATATGTGCAATAGGATATTATTCAGGCTTGAGAAGCAAGGAAATTCTGAAACATGCTACAAGATGGATGAACCTTGAGGACATTAGCTAAGTGAAATAAGCCAGTCACAAAAAGACAAATACTGTGTGATTCCACTTACGTGAGGTACCTGAAGCAGTCAAATTTATACACAGAAAGTATAATGGTGGTTGCTAGGGACTGGAGGGAGGAGGGAAATGGGGAGTTAGGGTTTAATGATATAATTTCACTTTTATAAGATGAGAGTTTTGGAGATGGATGGTGGCAATGGTTGCACAACATTATGAATGCATTTAATATTACTGAAATGTATACTTAAAAAGGTTAATTAAGATCATACATTTTATGTTATGTATATTTTGCCATGATAAAAAAAAATTGGAAAACAGTGAGGGGCAGAGAGATTGGAGAGTTGGAAGTATTTATATAAATTACATTCTGTAGGTAAATAGTTATTATATATTATATAAAATATATTTATATTTATTTTAAAAAGTGAACATTTATCAAATTATCCAAGATGCATACATTTATTTAGGTAAAATTTTCAAATAGAGTGATTGTTAGAAAATTGTTATACTGTCGAGGGGCCATGAGATGTTTTCAATGAGAGCTGATGTAGAGGTCAGGTGTGTTAGAATTATTATTTACTTGAGATTGATACTGCCTCCTACTTGTAGAAAGAACTTGATATAATTTCAGTGTTTTAAAAACATAACAATTTATGGGGAGACAATCCCAACAAAACCCTTTAAAAGGAGCCCAGGGAAAAATTGCAGTGCTCACTGGGGTAAATTAGTTGCCGCATTTGAGTATCAAATTAGTCCGGACCCTCTGTCTAGCACAGCATCTCCAGCTTGATGGAGCACGAGAGGCCTGGTGGGCTTGTGAGCCCAGACTGCTCGACCCACCCGCAGAGCTCCTGATTCAGTAGATGAGGTGAGGGACCTCACCTGAGAATTTGCCTTTTTAACTAGCACCCAGGAGATACTGAAGCCACTTGCCTGGGCACCATACTTTGAGAACCACCCCTCCACAGTCTCTGGAGATAGTCTTGAGCTATTGATAAATGTGGAAGGAGATGGCATGATGTGGTAGAAATTGAACAAAACTAAAAAATGCAGAATGTTTTCTCCGCATTAGGCACTAGCAAAGAACTTTCACACGTATATAAATGAATGTCCACCTTGTGTGGGTGCAGAAATGGACCCCTGGGCCCCTGTGTGGCAACATTCAGTCAACATGTAATTACCAAGTGTTACTCTCTGGCATAACTGCAAGTCGCTGGTACTGTGCTGGTGAGTTACACAGGCACAGGACCTGCCCACACTGGGACCTCAGACTTAATTTCTCCTGACCTGTTTGCTTGTTTGATGGTTACCAGATGGGGGGGGGGATGGGTTACATGGGTGATAGGGATTAAGGAGTACACTCGTGACTAGCTCCTTGGCAATCAGATTGGAACAGTTTCAAAATGTGAACTCTTAAGTTCTCTTTAGCTGTTAATTTGAGAATTTACCGGAAGAAGGAGGAACAAAACCTTAAGCAAGTAGAAGAGCACTTAATGGATAGACTTAACAGTCCCACCAATTGTAGAAAAATTCTCAGAACTTACACGTCATTTTATTAAGATGTGCAAATATTTGCCAGTCTTTGTGATTTTGTTCATCCTTCCATTTTCATTACGAAATATTCATACCTCTTAGTCCCAGAGTGAGTTACCTCCGAGAATGTAGACAAGTGACTGTAGACATCATTTCTTTAATTTGTACATCAGACTCGATCACCTCTTTTTTAGCTATAAAACTGTGACTAAACCCTGCAACATCTAAATGCTGTGCTAAGATCCAGGAACCTTCCAAATTAACTTTTCCTCACCGAAACTATGTTTGGAATCCAGTGCTCCCTTTTCTTGTGCTCACCTCTTCTCTGCCCGGAGCCTATGTGCCTCACCCTGCTCTTGGGAAAACCTTGTTTGGAAGGAGGGAAATAAAAGGAACTGGCCATTCTCTTACTGATGTGATCCCTAATCCATCCAGCAAAACTACAAAATACAGAATTTGTGAAGGAGGTTGAAAATGAGCAGTTTTCCCCAGACCACTACTGTCAGTTTTGAACTGAAGCATGTTTTGTTCTTCAGTCTTGAGTGATATTTCCTAAACTTTTTGGTTTTTGCAAAGTTCTCCACACTATCTTAATACCCAATCTTTGTTTTCTTTAGAGAATAAAACAGTGCATTTGTTTTGTTTTTTGCTTTTATCTTTCTGATACGATTCACTAAAAGCTTTCAGGATTGAGTGTGATTTCAATAAAGAAAAATTGTATGCAAACAGTAAGTATCTGTTTTGACTTGTTTTTCTGTGGAAACACCATCTTAAATTCAACACATGACAAATTTCTTATGCTCTTCTTATCAAAGAGCTTGATAGGTAGTATCTTTGAAAATGCCCAGCAAATCCATCAAATATACCACCTTGGCAGACTGTATTTAAAAATTACATTTTAAGTTTACCGTTTTGAATGGAAAGAGATACTGCTTTAATAGTTCTTTATACTAGCAAGGGAGAAATAAACTTTCCTGAAATTATTTAACACTGCAATTCAGAAAAGTACTATTTTTTTTGAGGGGGTGAATCCTAAAAATAATATCCTCATTCCAGTGGGGCCCATCATGGGACATCAAGAAATTAATAGCTTTTGTTCTAAGAACACATGGTGTGAATAAATGAGAGAAATAAACAAGAAAGCTAGTATTACACACACCCCTCCCTGGGGCATACAGAGGGTTGGCCAAAGCCAAGACTTAGCCTGCCAAAAATGAAAGGAAACAACTGTGTTGAAAAAAGGTACAGAAGAATCCAAGAGGAAAGGGAATTTCCTGGGTTTTAGGTCATATTCTGGTGGCATTTTACTCTGCTCTTGTCAAGACTGCAGTTGTCCATAGATAGTGTAGGTGAGTGCTCGTGGGTTGGTAAGAGACATAAAGGTGCTCTGATGCAAATTATCTTCCCCGTCTACTATTTTTTCTGACATCTGAAATGCCATATTTAGAAATATAGTATGCCTTTGTAAGGAATTAGTGATGTGTAAAGAATACAAATGTCTCTTGGGAAGGTGGTTTACCTTCCCCGCCCCCCCCATTAACAGCCTAATTTTAGGTTAATGTGATTGCCAGCTAAGGGCATGTTTTTAATATAAGGAGCTAAAGCAGAGTAATTCAGAGCATTGTTTGAGAGTATAGGATCTGTATGTTAAAATAAATAAATAGTCCTAGTCAGCCAAGGAAACCACTGAGAATGTAGGCTATTACACAGGAAGAAGAGGATTAGCAAAAGTGTCTTGAGGGAGAAGAGGACCCTGAAAAAGCAAAGAGCACTAAAGAAAAACTTTATAATCTCACACTTTAAAAAAAAAAAAAAACTTCCCATGGTACACTTGAAAATAAGAAGACCAGAGTTCATAAAAATCTGTAATCTAAATGTTTTTTTCCTATGCTAATAATCACAGTGGTTCTAAACAAAAGCTGTGACTGCAACAGAAAAATGTTGATTAAATTTAGAAATTTTAAGAATGGAAGTTACCATAAATTTCTACTGGACTGCTGTGTAGTTATTTCAGAGAGTCCCTTCTCTTTATGCCCTGCTTAATTAATTTGAACAATGGTATTTAACATTTCTGTTGTGTAAAAATGCCGTGCAACATCATGTACACATGAATCCAAAACACGCACTTGACCATTAGATATGGCAAGCACGGTAGCACTTCTGACACCTGTGTCTAGCATCTTAAAACACTCTCGAAAATAATTAGCTCTATGGAAGAATCTATTGTAGACTTCCATAATGCAGACTGAAAACTGATTTGCTTCTATTATCATTGTGAAAGGGACGACTTTATAGTTGTCTTTACGTCCTTCAGAAGTAAATAAATATTTTGTAGCCCATGTTAACTGATAAGAAAATGGTCTTTACAACAGTGATGTGAACTACAGAAGGAAGTTAAAAGATGTTCATCCTTTAAGAACTTTGACAGAATTGATTAGATATCGATCTAATCTCAGCAGAGGGCAGCTTTGTCCCCCGGGGGATATGCGGCAGTATCTGGAGACATTTCTGGTTGTCACAGTTGTGGAAGTGCTAATGGAATCCTGTGGATAAAGACCAGAAATCCTGCTAAATGTTCTGTAGTACACAGGAAAGACCCCCCCGACCTCCGACCTAACAAAAAAAAATTATCCAGCCCAAAATGTCCCTAGTTGAGAAACCCAAGAAGTCCCGTATAGTTTTAGGACTCTAAAAAAATCCCATCTGATTATAATCATTTCAAGTTGACATGATCAGGGTATCTTAAAGATGAATGAATTCTTTCATGCCCCTAGACTTTCAGAATACTACAAGTAGCTAAATAGCTGAATCAAGTTCATCCTGAGTGCATTTTTGAAATGGGAAATATCTTAATCATTGGGGATTTCTGGTATAGGAATGTACTTTCTTTGAAAAGAATACCTAAATTTTAGAAGAAAGTTTCCTAAGTAGTTTTCTGAAGAGGCTAAAAGATATGGGAAAAAATCGATTTCATTCACTATGCCGAATTCACACAGAGACCAAAAGAAAAGATCAGTGTTAATGTGTGGCTCAAATGAATAGCTGTTGCTATTTTTTGGTCACAAATATTTTTAAATATCTTAGTTTCCTATGTGAGTTATTTGTTTTTCTAAAGGTTCACTGTCCTAACCTATTGGTTTTGTTTTTTTTTTTTTACTGTGTATAATAATGGAAAATCTCTATGCATTGTTGTTATTTTTAATTAGGAGTACTTGAATACAAAATTCTAGCGAATATTTGCAATACAACCTGTGCTTTCCAGAAACTCTTATTTATGAGTGAGAATGATTTGAGAGTTATCCAAGTATTGAGTTGTGACTTTTTTCTTCATTCCAATGCCAATTTAAATCTTAAAGAATTACCTAGGGTTCATGAGATGGAATTCTGAAGAATCCCTGGTGGAAATGCACAATAAATTTGTTGACTGCCTGGTGGGAAGAATTAAGAGCAATATAGATTTCTTGAAATAATCTGTTACTTGATGATGTTTGAATGAATTATATTTGGGCACTGTGTTATGAAGAAATGAGGTGAATTGTTTGTTCTCTGACTTTTTAGCTAAGAATGAAACGTTGGCATTACCTGCTGAATCTAAAACACCAGAGGTAGAAAAAATCCCAGCACAGCCCGTAACAGGTAATGAGATCCATATGTCGTTAACTTCGAGAGAATAAATATTTTTTGAAATGGTAAATGATTGATGAGTTTGTATTTGTTTTCAGTGAAGGGCCACTAGGAGATTAATTTTCATCATAAGCACAAACAATAAGAGATTGTAGATCCTTAATTTAACATTCGGAAAAACAGCTAATGCAGAAGGAACTATGGAATCATATGACCTGATGTGTAATATGGAAGCTGTATTTTTCACGCTAAGTGAAAGTTGTCACCTCAACATTCTGAGATATTTTTATACTAAAATATAATACTATGGTTTATGTGCTCTCCTTTTATATGAAGATATGAGCTCATTTTTCATTTCTTTCACAAGTGGTCATTTTAGCAAAATGCCATATTCCCTCCCAAATCCCCAGCTTGATAACTATGAAAGTTCCCTAGAATCATTTAGAACAATTAGAATTAATTGTTCTATGGAAGATTAATAATCCTAGTACAAAGAAATATATAATAGTTTGTTGAAAATCCTTTAAAGAATAAATGCGGGATACATTTTCCCCATAGTTTATTAGCCTTTACTAGCAAACATTCAGGATTTCTTATCTAAATGAACTGCCTAAGTCCTGCCCACCAGGAACATATTACTCTATGAACCACAGAGTTGTTTTTTTTTTTTTTTTAATTTTTTTTTTTAATTTTATTTATTTATTCATGAGAGACAGAGAGAGAGAGAGAGAGAGGCAGAGGGAGAAGCAGGCTCCCAAGGAGCAGGGAGCCCGATGCGGGACTCGATCCCAGGACCCCGAGATCATGACCTGAGCCGAAGGCAGACGCTTAACCATCTGAGCCACCCAGGCGCCCCAACCACAGAGTTTTTGCCAGAGCAGTACCACCTCATCCGGAACCCAGTAAAACAAACATCTGGCAAGAATTTCCCCAAATCTGCATTTAGCAAAATATCTCCAATCTAAAGTGAATTTTGTAATCCACAAAATTTCCACAGATTGAAATATCAGTGATATTTACCTTGCACTAAACTCTTGGATTCATAGCCAGTCCAGAAGAGCTAAAGATTGGCAGGAAAATAAAATAACTTGATTTCAAGAAACCTATTCAAGTAGGAATATTTCTGACAGAGTAAGACATATAGGCTCCTACCTATGTGGGAGATGGACCTTCCATCCCCCACCTTCATGGGTGTTGGGACAAAGGAACAAACTATCTAAGATACTGGAATACTCTATTCAAATAAAATTCTTAGGTAATTTTTCTAATTTCAGTATAATTTGTCAATACAAGAAAAGCATAGGCATGATCCAGTAGACTCCAAGTTATTTTCTGCCCCAAAGATCCTACCCATTTTTCCCATTTATACTTTCCTCTCTTGGCACAGCATCTGACGGGAGAGTCTACAGATCTCTTCGTTCTCTGCCAAAGCTTCTTCAGAATTTTCCTATACAGAAACACTTAGGCAAACACCATGCCTTATTATTCAGTGTTGTGTTTGTGTCTCACAGCTGAGCATTTGAGTCCTTACTGTAATTACAATCCAGTTCCAAGCTTTGTATGTTGACTGCAGTTTGGAAGAGAGAAATCTTTTATGTAATCATTCTAAATAAACCTTTTTGCCTTGGGTCACTGTTTTATTTGCCCATTTATTAGTTCATTTAATATTTGTCATATGCTTGCTTACTATACCTCAGACATTGTGCTGAGCCCTGGAAATAATAAGAAAGAAAAAGTCAGGCAAGGAAAAAACTATGATTAATAAGTGCTTTCACCAAGGTCAGCTCACTGCGCTTTTTGGAACACATGGAAAGTGGACCAAGCTCATTGAGGAAGGGTTGGAAGAAGTGTCGGCTCAGTCATCTGCGGCAAGCCAGGGAGTCCTGAATTAACTTGAAAAGAATTGGTCAATTTAAGTGTCAGTTCCTAATTCTAAAGGGCAACAGAAACACCTTATGATCTTTGGTTGCTTCATTATTTTTACCTGAATTGGTAAAGTTGTCTTTTTTTTACCTTCCAGTGACTGCTGAGTCAGTGCCAAGGACCACGAAACCCACTGTGTCTAGCGCATTAGAATTTTCAGAAAAAACCCTGGGTAATTCTAAGAATTTTTTTTTCTTAAATAACTCCCAATGCTCATAGAAACAAAAAGTAACCCCAATGCCTTAGTTCCCCCCTACCTTTTATTTCCCCCCTTTACTAGCAGTCATTAACTTTCCTCTTTCTTGGACCAATTCCATTACAGAGTTAACAACAGGCCTTGATCCTGGTGACTGATATTCTAGGCAGCTCGGGATGCTAGATGCTGACTACACACAGCTTTTACCAGTCTCTTGGGATGTATAGAAAAAACTCAGAATGCCAGTCTTTTAAGCCACAAATCTTGGAGGGGTGGGGGAAACCTGGAAATCTGGACTGTGTTTGTGCTTTCTGTTTATTGCAGTAGGCTTCCCTAGTCTTGTGTGCACTAAACTTGAGGAGACTCCCCCAAAGTGTCCTGCTTTTTAATAAGAATTTCATGTCATGCAAGTTAACTGCTTCTTGGCCCAAAAGAGTCTTGCTTTGTTGTCTTCTGCTGAAAAAAAAAAAGCAGCATGCGTGTTGTTTTGTACTCGTGATGTTGATCCTCCATGCCACATCACGCACTTTGAAACTATACCTTCACGTTTTAACAGCTATATGAAGCTTTTCCCGGGGGAGCCAGCTATTTCCATGAAGGCATCAGCTGCCCTGTGCACACTGTGTTGTGAGCATGCTTCCCATGATTAAGTGTGAGCCATAGTGTCAAATCCTGCCTCGGGGAGTTGCTGACCGAATTCTTCTTTATTTTAGTTCTCAGTGAAAGGACCCCGGAAACCCTGCAAACTATTCTAATACCTAGGTTTGAATTGCCACTGAGCACTCTAGGTAAAAATTATTAAACATTACAGTGTGTTATTACCTCGAAAATTTTATGCATGCTAAAAGAAATCCTTAGGCTAATTCATTCATATTTATCTCCTCATAGGAAAGAAGGGACACATGGTTTATAGAACAATAAGCTCCCCAACACTAAGCCCTTAACTGTTATTAAATATTTATAATTTAGAATCCTGAAGAGTCTTTATGACAAATCTTTTAGGGGTTTTTCTTTTTGGTGATTGTATTTTGATATTATATTTGATTCTTTTTATTCAAAATCATTGTGTCACTGAATAAACTATTTTCTATACTTTTCCTAAATATCTTTTTACTCAGTTGTTTCTCCAGATGGAGAAGATATGTTTATGTTATTTTGGCAGACTGTTTATTAGAATTTGAGTGCAATATCAAAAATTGTTGGAGTGGGAGCTTAAATATAATGCTGTGTAATTACTGAAAGTCTATTTTCCATTAGATGGACATTTTTTAGTTCAGATGTGTTTGGTGCTTGATTTGAGTTCAAAGGAAATATATGTAAGGGCACACATACACATGACTAAAGAAATTAGGAAAGTATAAGGGTGAAAAGAACAATCCAAATTCTTCAAATTTAGTAGCTTGATTATAAAAAATAGAAAAAGAAGTTTATTATAGTATCCAGCATCAAAACCACAAGAGTAAGAAATACTACTAACAATACCTTACTTGACATAAGCAATTTGCCTTTTTGTGTTTGTTTTTTGTTTTTGCAAGCTTGAGATTTTGAAAAATCTTTTCTGTTACTCGTACCTCAGGTTATAACATTTGTTATGTGTTTCATTGCAGCTCCGAAAAGGCTTCCAGAATTTCCTCAGGCAAACACACCCTTTCCCTTTGAGAAGCCTGAGGGCACTCTGGGTAATAGTAACACCTTAAAGCTGGCGTTAAGATAGGGTGGTGATGGTTTAATTCTGTAGGAAACGCTTACTGGATCCTATCTTAGCAAACCTCAATGAACTGATGAATTCCGTTAACTCAGCCAAACAAGGGGTTGATTTAAAAACAAACAGAAAAAAGCTATTTGATTTTTATACTTATGTAATAATCATAAGTATGTTAATTTTATACAGGTTCGGGGTTTATCCTGAAAAATGTTGAAAGTATGACACTGAACTCTGGTTTCTCTTTTTTTAAAAGAAATCAGGCCTGAGCCGAAACCAAGAGTTGGGCACTTAACCGACTTCGCCACCCAGGCACCCCAAAATCTGGTCTCTTTCTGATCACTAATCAAATGCTCTCTGGATAGATGCATATTGATTTCTTGATATAAAATGACTTTGGATTGGATTAGCATGTGCTTTTTTATTGCAAGCTTCTGGTAGTCATTTAACCATACCAGCAACCTATTTCTGTCCCTTTCTCTTCTCCAAAAAACAAAACAAAGCAGAAAACAAAACAAAACAAAAACCTTCAATGAATTCCATTTCTTTTTGCTGTAGCTTCGAGTGAAAAGCCATGGATTGTGCCTACAAGTAAAACATCTGAAGATTCCAAACTTCTCCCACCTCAAACTGGTAATTTCATTCTTTTTTAAAAATAGATTGGACCAACAGTATTGAATAACTTGTTTTTATTTTTATAGTTTCCCTAGTTGATTATCAAAATACTTGTAGTAAATGGTAAAGCTATAATCCATTCTTGATACTTAGGGGAATATCATGTTTTTCTCAATGCAAAAGCAAAATGGTTTTGTATTTGTTTTAAAAATCTGTGTTTTAATGTCTGGATAGATAACTGGAAGTGTGGTTAGAAGATAAACTGTGAATTGGTTCATGGATTTTCTAGAGACCTCTTTTATGACATTGAGAACAGCAACAAAAATAACATATCATGGGTCTGACTTAGCAATATCAGCTTAATGTCTCCCTTGTAGATAGATACTTGCTTTTTTTCCAACAAAAATATTCAGTGAACATTTGAGAGCTCACTATATGCAAGTTATTGCTAAATCCTAAAATCTGTAAACATATTGTGATATGGAGGAAAGACCACAGGTCCTGGCATTAATAATGGACCTTGATTCTAGTTCTGGCTTTCCCATTAACAATATATTTGAGCTCTTTTTCTCTACTGTCCTAGGTCTTAGTTTGTTCTTTTGTGAACTGTGGCAATTGGCTTTTTTTTCTCCCGAGAATTCCATGTTCCACCACTAAAACTGATGAGGGAGACAACTTCCCCTTAAACATATTTCCTTACTTAAAAAGTCCTCTTTTGTACATCTTTTCTTTGCTGTCTAGCAGACAACTAAAAAGAATGATAAGCATGTGAGAATTGTAAGAAAACCTCAGAAACCACTTCGGGTGATTACTTCTCTGACTTTTGTTTTACTTGTTTGCATTTTAATTTTTGTGAACCTTCTAGTTGTGATGTTTTGAGTAAAAATTATGTAGTATGTAATGTGGTTGGAAATTCATGTAATGAAGTTAAGAACACTGACATTTGGTGGTATTCCCCAGAAAGGATTCCAGCAGAGGACTGGTTTGAGAAAGAGTGAGAATGTGCCTTCAGATTTTAGTCAAATTACTCTTTCTCTGTTACATGTGATGGGCTCAGATCTCAGCAAAAGATAAAAGGATGGCACCACGTGAAGTAAGCATGTCTATTAGAGTCTCTCCTCTCAAGTGGGAAAACACTTGAAAGTTGGCTATGGTTGTCAACCAATCCAGAGAAGTCTCAAACTGGGTCTTTCTAAGGCTTCATTCCCCTGGTCACTGACCCTGAAAACCAAATGCAGTTACTTAATGTGGGTGCAAAAATATCTTCAGCATTTCAGGTCACCTGAATGTAAAATCTGGGTTCGGGGTAGAGTTTCATACTGAGCCATCCCACAGGCACAGCTGTGCCGTGATTACGGGGCAACAACTAGTCTGTGGACCTGTGTGACGGCTTATCTGCTGCACTGTGCCGTGCCTGGCCTGACTTCCATATCATTCGTGAGGGCGACAGCTCTCAAACCAAGCTAAACTAGATGAACTCTTAGGTCCCTTTCATCTCTTAGCTTTTGGGTTATTAACCTTGGGGGCATAGGGTCAGCTAGGTTTCCCTTGAGCAGCCTGTAGTTTTTTGACGTCTATGATTATTCAAGAGTGAACTGACCAAAACCTCAAGGAAACCATTTATGAAATGTGAATGCCTGAGTTGAACCAAGCTTTGGGGAGTGAGAATATGTTGGGAAGTGAGCATTGTAGGGTTACAAAGAGACAAAGATGGCGGGGATTAAAGATCTTAATAAAGGGAAGGTTCCTTTTGCCTCCAGTTCCAGAAAAGGAATATTCTGGTCTTGCTCTGACGGAGTATGAATAGTGGCTCATACAGCAGGAAGCACTTGCACTATTCAGTTACCTCACTACTGCCAGAGCAGACTTAGACTTCCAGAGAACTCACAACTACTGACTGCCAACCCCCTCGGGATGAAGTGTTGGGGCTTGTCATGGGCTGTAACAGTTCAGGAGGCAATGATTTCAGGCATGAGCATTGGCCCTAGAAACTTCCTAGCCTTCCCTCACAACATTTAAATTTTATACTTCTTCTACTAAGTATGATCCCTTAGACCAGAAGCATTGGTATCCCTGGGGAACTTGTTAAGAAGGCAGAATCTTGGGCTCTACTCCAAAACTATTGAATCAGGATCTGCTTTTTAAACAAGATCTCCAGGTAATTGCTATGAACAGTAAAGTTTGAGAAGCACTACTTTATCTAGTCTATAATAGTTCACATGGTATAGGTAAGAATCATCAAATGTGGTCAATTATAGGATGAGAGGCATCAAGTCAATATAAGATTAGTTTCTCAAAGTGGGTGATTAAGTATCTCTTGTTACTACTAATACACACAATGCTTCTATCTCTTACATAAGTGTTCTGTGGCCTCTTCTTGTTAAATTCCAAATGAAAACTTATCCTATATACTGTGGTTTGATAAATTGATATATTCATGCCATCCTTTCATTCATTTCAGCCTTTCCTGTTTCTTGTGATTGATTTTGTGTGAATTTATACGTGTACTGTTTCTATTTCCTAGTTTCAGTGTATATGATTATTTTACTTTCCACTTACCATGGTTTCCTAATGCAACTGTTTTTAGAAATTAAGAAGAGAGAGAGGTAGAGATAGTACTGGAATGCTGGTCCATAAAACTATTGGTCCCATTTTTAGTTGTTGTATCCTTTGAAGAAATGATATATTTTAGCTAGTATGAATGAACTAAATGAACACATTTTGTTTTCTCTGTTGGGATACAGTGTATCTAGACTTACTGTATCAATTCCCTTCAGCCAAAGACCACTAGAACCACACCTGTTTTTGAACAAAGTTAGTATTTACTCATTGCAACAATAGAGAATGCAGAGCATGACAAACTGTGGGATCTCTTGGTAAGAGGGTGCTGGAAAGGATTTATTGGTGGGACGTGGCCTTGTTTTAGGTGATTGTGGGGAGGGTCCAAGGAAATGATGCTTTGCTCTGGAATGGCTGCTCCCAGAAAGTAGGAGTATTTCTATTACTGAATATCGTAATTCTTAACTAGAAGTGAAGAAGAACAGAGTGAAGCAAAGTTGTGATTGGTAAATTCATATTAGCCAGAATGTGGGGACAGTAATATTTGTGTTCCACACAATTACAGACGGTATTGTTTTGGCTTGATCCATCTTGGTCACTAAGTGGTCTAGTCTGATGTTTGTGTTCTCTCAAATTGTTAATGCTCAGCAGGAGAACACCACAACCTAGGTGTGGGTGCCAGGCCAGCTCCTGGATGCCAGGGACTGCTTTTCTCTTTGTCAACCATTAAGTGTGATTTATCAACACCTCTTGTAAAACTCATTTTGCTTCGGCACTGCTGGATTTGTGTTTTCCACATTTACTTCATATTTTGTATCAAATCCTCAGAATTCATGCTCTCAAAAAGATGTCTATGTTACTTTTGGATATAAAAGGCTGTATGGAAATTCTAACTTGCATGCTGATTATTGAAATCCCTAGGTCATCTCAACAATTGATGAAAGAGTGGGACAGGGTATTTGGAATTTGGAATATCCCAGAAAATCTGAGAAGTGTAGCCATCAAACATACTCTTCCCCACTTTTAGCCTACTTGCCCTAATCTTTCATTAGTGCTGCATTTTGTGATCTCATTATTTGATATTGTATTTTGTATTAAGCCTTCTCTAAAGTATGTTTAAGTAGGATTGATTGATTTTTTATTCCCTTAGCAAATCAAATTTTAAAGTTTAGAAAGGAGATCATAAAAATCTGCTCTATAATTATATACCAGAATATATACTACTTTAAAGATTTTTTAAAAAGATTTTGTTTATTTGAGAGAGAGAGAGAGATTGAGCATAAGTGGGGGGAGGAACAGAAGAAGAGGGATAAGCAGATTTCATGCTGAGCATGGATCCCACAACCCTGAGATCATGACCTGAGCCAAAATGAAGAGTCGGACACTTAACCAACTGAGCCACCCAAGTGCCCCTGGAATATATACTTCTTCTCCTTCTTTTATTTTATTTTATTTTATCATGTTATGTTAATCATCATACATTACATCATTAGTTTTTGATGTAGCGTTCCATGATTCATTGTTTGCGTATAACACCCTGTGCTCCATTCAGTACGTGCCCTCTTTAATACCCATCACCAGGCTAACCCATCCCCCCACCCCCCTCCCCTCTAGAACCCTCAGTTTCTTTCTCAGAGTCCATAGTCTCTCATGGTTTGTCTCCCCCTCCGATTTCCCCCCCTCATTTTTCCCTTCCTGCTATCTTCTTTTTTTTTTTAACATATAATGTATTATTTGTTTCAGAGGTACAGGTCTGTGATTCATCAGTCTTACACAGTTCACAGTGCTCACCATAGCACATACCCTCCCCAATGTCTATCACCCAGCCACCCCATCCCTCCCACCCCCCCACCGCTCCAGCAACCCTCAGTTTGTTTCCTGAGATTAAGAATTCCTCATATCTGTGAGATCATATTATACATGTCTTTCTCTGATTGACTTATTTCACTCAGCATAATACCCTCCAGTTCCATCCATGTCATTGCAAATGGCAAGATTTCATTCCTTTTGATGGCTGAATAATATTCCATTGTATATATATAACCACATCTTCTTTACCCATTCATCTGTCACTGGACATCTTGGCTCTTTCCATAGTTTGGCTATTGTGGACATTGCTGCTATAAACATAGGGGTGCACATATCCCTTCGGATCCCTACATTTGTATCTTTGGGGTAAATACCTAGTAGTGCAATTGCTGGGAAATATGGTAGCTCTGTTTTCAACTTTTTGAGGAACCTCCATACTGTTTTCCAGAGTGGCTGCCCCAGCTTGCATTCCCACCAACAGTGTAGGAGGGTTCCCCTTTCTCCGCATCCCCACCAACATCTGTCATTTCCTGACTTGTTAATTTTAGTGATTCTGACTGGTGTGAGGTGGTATCTCATTGAGGATTTGATTTGGATTTCCCTGATGCCAAGTGATGTTGAGCGCTTTTTCATGTGTCTGTTGGCCATTTGGATGTCTTCTTTGGAAAAATGTCTGTTCATGTCTTCTGCCCATTTCTTGATTGGATCATTTGTTGTTTGGGTGTTGAGTTTGATAAGTTCTTTATACATTTTGGATACTAGCCCTTTATCTGATATGTCATTTGCAAATATCTTCTCCCATTTTGTAGGTTGTCTTTTGTTGACTGTTTCTTTTGCTGTGCAAAAGCTTTTTATCTTGATGAAGTCCCAATAGTTCATTTTTGCCCTTGCTTCCCTTGCCTTTGGCAATGTTTCTAGGAAGAAGTTGCTGCGGCTGAGGTTGAAGAGGTTGCTGCCTGTATTCTCCTTTAGGATTTTGTTGGACTCCTGTCTCACATTTGGTCTTTCAACCATTTTGAGTCTATTTTTGTGTGTGGTGTAAGGAAATGGTCCAGTTTCATTCTTCTGCATGTGGCTGTCCAATTTTCCCAACACCATTTGTTGAAGAGACTGTCTTTTTTCCATTGGACATTCTTTCCTGCTTTGTCGAAGATTAGTTGACCATAGAGTTGAGGGTCCATTTCTGGGCTCTCTATTCTGTTCCATTGATCTGTGTGTCTGTTTTTGTGCCAGTACCATACTGTCTTGATGATGACAGCTTTGTAATAGAGCTTGAAGTCCGGAATTGTGATGCCACCAGCTCTGCTTTCCTTTTTCAATATTCCTCTGGCTATTCAGGGTCTTTTCTGTTTCCATACAAATTTTAGGATTATTTGTTCCATTTCTTTGAAAAAAGTGGATGGTATTTTGATAGGGATTGCATTAAATGTGTAGATTGATCTAGGTAGCATTGACATCTTCACAATATTTGTTCTTCCAATCCATGAGCATGGAACGTTTCTCCATTTCTTTGTGTCTTCCTCAATTTCTTTCATGAGTATTTTATAGTTTTCTGAGTACAGATCCTTTGCCTCTTTGGTTAGATTTATTCCTAGGTATCTTATGGTTTTGGGTGCAATTGTAAGTGGGATCAACTCCTTAATTTCTCTTTCTTCTGTCTTGTTGCTTGTGTATAGGAATGCCACTGATTTTTGTGCATTGATTTTATATCCTGCCACTTTACTGAATTCCTGTATGAGTTCTAGCAGTTTTGGGGTAGAGTGTTTTGGGTTTTCCACATAAGGTATTGTATCATCTGCAAAGAGTGAGAGTTTGACTTCTTCTTTGCCGATTCAGATTCCTTTTATTTCTTTTTGTGGTCTGATTGCTGTGGCTAGGACTTCTAATACAATGTTGAATAGCAGTGGTGATAGTGGACATCCCTGCCGTGTTCCTGACCTTAGGGAGAAATCTCTCAGTTTTTCTCCATTGAGAATGATATTTGCTGTGAGTTTTTCATAGATGGCTTTTATGGTATTGAGGTATGTACCCTCTATCCCTATACTCTGAAGAGTTTTGATCAAGAAAGGATGCTGTACTTTGTCAAATGCTTTTTCTACATCAATGAAAGGATCATATGGTTCTTGTTCTTTCTTTTATTAATGTATTGTATCACATTGATTGATTTGCGAATGTTGAACCAACCTTGCAGCCCAGAGATAAATCCCACTTGGTCATGGTGAATAATCCTTTTAGTGTACTGTTGGATCTTACTGGCTGGTATTTTGGTGAGAATTTTTGCATCCATGTTCATCAAGGGTATTGGTCTGTAATTCTCCTTTTTGATGGGGTCTTTGTCTGAAAGAACAGCAAATAAAGCCTAAACCCAGCAGGAGAAGAGAAATAAAGATCAGATGAAATAGAAATCAAAAGAACAGTAGAACAGATCAATGAAACTAGGAGCTGGTTCTTTGAAAGAATTAACAAGATTGATAAACCCCTGGCCAGACTTATCAAAAAGAAAAGAGAAATGACCCAAATAAATAAAATCATGAATGAAAGAGGAGAGATCACAAGTAACACTAAAGAAATACAATTATAAGAACATATTATGAGCAACTATATGCCAGCAAATTAGATAATCTGGAAGAAATGGATACATTCCTAGAGATGTATCAACTACCAAAACTGAACCAGGAAGAAATAGAAAACCTGAACAGACCTATAACCACTAAGGAAACTGAAGCAGTAATCAAAAATCTCCCAACAAACAAAAGCCCAGGGCCAGAAGGCTTCCCAGGGGAATTCTACCAAACATTTAAAGAAGAACTAATACCTATTATTCTGAAACTGTTCCAAAAAAATAGAAATGGAAGGAAAACTTCTAAACTCATATTATGAGGCCACCATTACCTTGATCCCAAAACCAGACAAAGACCCATGGAATATATACTTCTTTTTTTTTTTTTAATTCATGAGAGACAGAGAGAGAGAGGCAGAGGGAGAAGCAGGCTCCCAAGGAGCAGAGAGCCTGATGCGGGACTATCCCAGGGCCCCAGGATCATGACCTGAGCCGAAGGCAGTCGCCCAACCAACTGAGCCACCCAGGCGCCCCGGAATATATACTTCTTAAAATAAGTTCTATATTAAAAGAAAGTTGCCCACATTTTAGAAATACTTAAGTGCTTGTAACAGTCGTTCAGAAAAGTATATTTTTCTGATCTTGCAATAGAATTGGTCTTAAGTTCTATTGGTAAGTAGCCAGTTGACTGATTTCTGTGTTACTATAGAGTGAGTTCTAGAAGAGCTCTCAGTACCTTCCACTCCCCACAAAGAATTCTGCATTTGCATGCATGTACATGTACTGGTTGGATTACCTCTTTACTGGAATAATACAGTTTTGTATTTGGACAAATTTGTATTTTTTTTCTATTAAGAGATTCAAAGGGTTGTATATATACCATCATATTGATCCTCCAGAAGTCCCTGGAAGTAAAGAGAGCTATCATTTTCTTTTAAGGAGATAAGTAAGTTGCTTGCCCCTGAATGGGCAGAGGAGCAAAAACTAGATCCTCATTCATTTCTTTCCTAAGCTTCTCTCTAACAAACTACTCCAAGAGTGAAACAATATCCTACAGCTTGCTTTGAAATTTTTTGTTGAACAGCTTCCCAACAGTTAATTAAATGTTATTAGGGCCAGGTGCCTTCTAGATTTTTAAGAAACATTAAGTGGTCTGTGAGAAAGGCTGGCCGGTTTCTGAAGTTCAATCTTATTGCAAATGTGATCACTAATCTGTGAACTATATTTATTTTTTATTTATTTTTAAAGATTTTTTATTTATTTATTTGACAGAGAGAGAGAGAGATAACTTCCTTGATCATCCCCTTAAAAAGACCATCACTCAGTCCCAGGAAAGATTTAAAGCCCAATTCAAACAAAGAAAATGGTTTCTTTTTATAACCCACGATGATTCAACATGTTATAGTTCACAGATTAGGGGCGCCTGGGTGGCTCAGTCGTTAGGCGTCTGCCTTTGGCTCAGGTCATGGTCCCAGGGTCCTGGGATCGAGCCCCTCATCGGGCTCCCCAATCCGTGGGAAGCCTGCTTCTCCCTCTCCCACTCCCCCTGCTTATGTCCCCTCTCTCACAGACCAATGGGCTGTGTTTTTCCATGGGCATCAGAGGAGGGAGAAGCAGCATAAATGCTGTGTCTATATCATCCCACAGCTGGGGCACATGCATGATTTCTAAGTCCCTTTATATCATGGGGGGGATGGAAATCAGCATTTTGTTTCTGGCTTCATAATGTCATCAGTGTTAAGCCTCCTTAATTTCCTTGATCATCCCCTTAAAAAGACCATCACTCAGTCCCAGGAAAGATTTAAAGCCCAATTCAAACAAAGAAAATGGTTTCTTTTTATAACCCACGATGATTCAACATGTTTACTTTCATCCTTAGAAAACTCTCCTGCTTGTTCTTTCCCCAGTGTGTCCAGAATAACTGATTTTTCCCTCCAAATGTACTGTGACTTATTACTAAGATGACTCCTTCTTCTGACATAATTCCTTCCCCTTGAACAATAAACAGTTCTCTTTAGAGGCTTGCCCTTGACAAGGGAGTCCGAACTGAGAACGGTCCGCCTCAGTCTCTTCATTCGAATCCACTTTGGGAATCCACTAATTATTTTCAGTACTTTGTAGAACTTCGGTAAATTACAATATGCACATAAGCTCTCTACATCATTTAAAGAGCTGAAAGCTGAATGACCAGCACACCCGAGGAATGGTATACTGGTTGGAAAGTTGTGGCCACAGGTGGTTTGCTCGGAGTGGTTGAAAAGAGATTGAACTCTATCTGCATTGGATCTTACTGCCTCCTTGTGAGGTGTTGATGAGTGCGGATCTGGCCCACCCAACTGGATGAAGCCCTAGAGAGGAGAAGAAGTAGGGATGAGTTGTGGTGTTGATGCTTTGAGAGTCGGAAAATAAGATTCGAAGGCAGCAGATGGTTTACAGATTCACTTTGAGATTTACAGCCTCAGCCTTTGGTTTTGCTTTAGAAGCATTTTCTTGTAGGCACTATTTTCACAAATTTCAAGGCCAACCAGAGAGGTATTTTATTTTTTCACGAACTGAGGAAAGCATTATTTATTTATTTCAGTGGTACTGAGAACTCTGTGTGTGGTGTTCATAAATGCTTTTCTCGTCTACCTATTTATTGATAGTCCTGTGGTATTTTCCCATTGCTCCTTCATATACATTTTTAGGATTCTATTTCCATGGCAGGGGATGGCCACATAAGCATGTGGCAGGTGATTAATTGTGTAGTAGAGGAAGAGATCTGTGTGCATACATATGTGTATCGTAAGATAATTAAAGGGGCCTATTCATTTATTTTCATTTGTCCTAAGAGCATAGACTACCCAGCTATCAAAACCACTGTTATTTGTTCACTATAATGGCCATCTTGCAGATCAACTCTATTAATTCTATTAATTAATAAAATAATTATTTTTATTAATTTTATCGTGTTTCTATCATGTACCAGACTCTGGGGTAAAATAAACCTTCGGTGCTTAATGAGCATGACTGATGCAATTTCTGTCCTAATGAGATCGTTCATCTAAGAATTTGTTTAAAAAGGAAAGTCTTTCACATGGTTACCAGTATTCATGGAATTTGAATAAAATAAATTGATAAATTCTTGGTAATTGGAAATGCCTTATCTGTGTGCCATCATATGTTTCCAGAGCAAGACCAGAGCATTTTTATGATGGAATTTGCATCTAATCAGTTTTTACAAACTAAAAATATACAGCCAACAACACATAATCTAACAATGTGGTTTTAGGAAGTTGTGAGCAAATGAGCAAATGGTAGTATGCCTTACTTCATACTAATACTTTCTCTGAAAAATACAAAAGTAAAATTTGGTTATTAGTCATTACTGTTTTTTGAAAGACAGTTAATAATTGCTTTTTCTAACCTTTGAATTGAACTACCTATTTTACTTGCATTAGATTGGTTCTGCAACTTTTGGTCCCATTTATGATCTGTGAATGCAAGATTAGAGAATGTGCTTAACGTCACATGGGAGCATTTCATCCACTGAAGTAAACATTGGTGATAGAAGATGTTTGCCTCTAAACAATAATGCATCATAGCATGTAGAGTGTCTACAAGTAGACGGGTTTGCTCTAAACTCTTAGCTATCACTTTCATAGCTGGAGTAGCCTTTTAAAAAGCCAGGGATCGGGGCGCCTGGGTGGCTCAGTTGGTTAAGTGACTGCCTTCAGCTCAGGTCATGATCCCGGGGTCCTGGGATCGAGTCCCGCATCGGGCTCCCTGCTCTGCGGGGAGCCTGCTTCTCCCTCTCTCACTCCCCCTGCTTGTGTTCCCTCTCTCGCTGTGTCTCTCTCTGTCAAATAAATAAATAAAATCTTTAAAAAAAAAAAGCCAGGGATGTCTAACCATTTGACACATTTTACTCTGGTATAGAAATACTCTGGAATTTTGTAAAGAAATCAAGAGCTGTTGATTTTTAGAGAAGTCCATTTTTGACACTCTTTTCTCTTCCAACATCTATTACTTCAAAGTCAAAAAAGCATGTTTAACCCATGAGCCAAGCGAGGTGGTGGGGTGTCTCTCAAAGCTGCCCAAACAACATAAAACTGCTAACAAGAGGTGTCTGTGAGTTGTTAGCGCTCTTGTTCTTAACTCATAAAAGTCCATTTTTGACACTCTTTTCTCTTCCAACATCTATTACTTCAAAGTCAAAAAAGCGTGTTTAACCCATGAGCCAAGCGAGGTGGTGGGGTGTCTCTCAAAGCTGCCCAAACAGCATAAAACTGCTAACAAGAGGTGTTTGTGAGTTGTTAGCACTCTTGTTCTTACTTAAGTCTCAGAAACTCCAGAAACAGAAATAGCAGGGACCAAGCCTCCTGGCAGATGTGTTATTTTAATCTTTTTTTTTTTTAAAGATTTATTTGTGTATTTGACAGAGAGACAACGAGAGAGGGAACACAAGCAGGGGGAGTGGGAGAGGGAGAAGCAGGCTCCCCGCCGAGTAGGGAGCCCGATGCGGGCTCGATCCCAGGACCCTGGGATCGTGACCCGAGCCGAAGGTAGATGCTTAATGACTGAGCCCCCAGGCGCCCCTAATCTTAAGTATATTTGAGAAAATGTTTGGAAGTTAGAGGTCCCTGACATTCAGGGACTTCCCGACATGAGCCACAATGGCCATTGGATGATGCAAGGAGGGCTTCTTTCTCCAGTATATGCCTTCTAGGAATAACATGAGGGAAGGAGGCAGCCTGGCTTGGGACCTCCAGAATAAAAGTAGAAAGAGGGTAAATAAATATCTCTTGGGACAAAAAGTACAGAATCTAGGAAAGATGGTTCAGCGTTACTAGATAAAAGGGAAATGTGGGACTTAGGGTAAGAGACAGTTGTGGCATTTTTCAAAAGCAAACAGCAATATAAATAAAAGTCAAACATTTCACAATTTCTGGTATGAGAAGTTTAAATACAAGTTGGTAAAGTTTTCTTAACTTGTTTAGAATCAGATAGAGCTGACTCTGCTAGATCCATGACTTGAAGTTGGCTTAATACAAGCCTCAGATCAACAACGGTCAGCATTTTTGTACTTTAAAAGGTCAATCATTGGGGTGCCTGGGTGACTCAGTTGGTTAAGTGTCTGCCTTTGGCTGAGGTCACAATCCCGGGGTCCTGGAGAGCCTGCTTCTCCCTCTCCCTCTGCAGCACCCCTCCCCCCCCCGCCCCCGGCTCATGCCCTCTCTCTCTCAAATAAATAAATAAAATCTTAAAAAAAAAAAAGGTTAAGCATTCATATCTGATCCTTTAAAATTGTAGCAAGCCTCAAGGAAACTTTGATTCACAATGTAATGGATCTACTCTTAGAACATTTGCATGACTCATGATGTTCTTTCTGTTTTTGAAGATTTTGCAAAACAGTAGATTCCCCTTCACAAATTGAAATCTATTTCCTGCTTCTTTCGTGTGTGGTGCACTATGAGCTGCCTCTCTGTGTCTCGTGGTGCGATATTCTCTTTCTTCCACCTTCACCTAGCATGGGCTCAAAATCACGACAGTGTCGCTGGACTACAAGTAACTGCTGAGTAAATTTTCCTGTGAATTCCTGCCTTTTAGTTTATTTCTGTACAGCCATTTTGAATGGGTACGGAAAGTAACATCTACCTAATAACAATTAATGCCTTGTCTATACCTCCCATTACCG
Organism: Neomonachus schauinslandi; assembly: GCF_002201575.2. NCBI lineage: Eukaryota > Metazoa > Chordata > Mammalia > Carnivora > Phocidae > Neomonachus > Neomonachus schauinslandi. The sequence continues at coordinate 47,079,824 of NC_058403.1, read as the reverse complement.
TAGTGACCGCTCTTTGTGCGGAAAAGAGAACATTTTTATTTTGATGCTGTTCTTGTTTACAGATTCAACTCTTACATGGACACGAAATGTATCCCTGTGTTAAAATCAACCGTTATTTTTAAGATCGCCCTGCTTGCTTTATTTTAGGTAGTATATGAAATTGATCCTGAAATCCACCTAGACTGTAAAAGGGCTACAGGGAATATAGAAAGAAACCTGCTTCTAGGTAAAGAGGCAGGAGGTGTGGTGCAAGAAGAGAGCATTGGTCTTAACTCGTCTCTGTTAATGGGATGGAAAATATGCTGAACTTGACAATCCCAGTGTGGGACCACCAGCAACTGTCTTCACTGCTGTGAATCTCAACTTTGTTGCCTAGAAAACGGAGATAATACCCCATTATCTGGAAGATGGGGATGATGTCTACCTCACCTCTTTCTTAGGGATGTTGATAGGGCTAAATAAGCCAATAGGTGAGAAAGTGCTGTGCAAACTGAAAAGTGCGGTCCAAACATCAGATTCCACGGTGGTAACTTTTACTAGGTAGGAAGACTAAGCAGTAGACTCCGTGCAAAGAGCTTCAATGTGACCGCTCTTTCCTTCTTTGGAAATATCTCCTCAAACTGCATCTGACTCATATATGTTTATACTCTTTGAAGCTCTTTTGATTTAGAGCTGGAACCACTTCATTGTAAATATGTAGCACTATGTGTACATCACCCTCGGGGCCAGTGTCCAGCTCACTGTAGAAAAGCCTTTAGTTCAGGGGAAGAAAGACTGGAGGCCAGTCTTAGTGATTGCTCACGCGTTAGTGACAAGACCAGTAGCCCAGAGCCGACACTCACTAGCACCTACACAAGGTTCTCTTGTAACCAGCATTAAATTATGTCATGAAACCTTTTAAAATTAATCAAAATTAACATCTTCTCTTTTGTTTTACCTTTTCTTTTTAAAAGCCACTTACGATGTTTTCTCAAGCCCTGCGACATCAGATGAACCTGAAATGTCAGAACCCCACACAGGTACATCCAGCTTCTCAAGGCTTTCTTTGGATGCCAGATAATTCTGACGGCACTGCACCTACTTCTCGCTTTGATCTTTGCAGAGTGAGAAAGCACAGCCTTTAGAGCTCTGCAGGAGGGAAATGGTTGTCTGTGTCAGGGAGATGAATTCCACCCATTTCTCTCTGTTGAGCAGTTATTTCTTTATATCCATCAGTAATAATCTCTGCCACATGTGGGAGATGCCGATAGATTTGGTTGCCACTGAGCCAAAGTCATGTAATGGCCTATTGCTCTATTATCAATAGCATTCTAAGAAGTTTTAGGTTCTTAGAGAGTTTTCTGTAGAGCAGTGGTTCTCAAATGGGGATGACTTTTCTCTAGGCGTTTGGCAATGCCTAGAGACGTTTTTGATTGTCACAACTGGGGAAGGTGGTAATGACAGCAAGTGGGTAGAGACCAGGGATACTGCCAAACCCCTGCAAATATACAGGACAGCCCCTCTCCCCCCACCCAACAAGGAATGATCCAGCCCTAAATGGCAGTGGTGCTGAGGTGAAAAATCCTGCCCGAGAGCAATCATGTCATTCATTTGTCTGTTGAGGTCCAGTTGGGTCTAATCTTTGACATTCACTCACTGATCCTTCTACAAATGAGTTTAACTCAATCTAATAGTTCCTTTTAGCAAGGATTTATTAAGCACCTACTAAACTAGGTACTGTGAGAGATTCAGAGTAAATATGGCTGGTCTCTGCTAGATGTAGATATATATCTGATATTTTTTGTATACTTAGCCTTATCTCAGCATTATTTGTGCCATGATAAAGGCAAATAATTTTAAATAGCAGCAGAAAATAAGGGGAAAAAATGAAATAGAATGCTAACAGTCGGTTTGGCTAGTAGTTAAGAAACAAAAGTGAGAAACCAGAAAAACCAGTTGAAAACAAGTTAAATATATGCAACATTGTTTTTATCATGGTTTTTAATGTTTAAAGTATGTATGTTTTGAAGAGTGAGTTCATCTTCAGCTCCTAATGAATCACTAGTTTAAAAATGTTGGTCCCCTCTCCTTCAAGTGTTCATGATACTTTTCCCCATATGAGGCATAATTTATTACTCATGAATTTGTATTTTATTCTTGGGGCCTTCTGCTTTTATAAATGTTGACATTTATTCCAACAGCAACAAGTGATCCATTTCTGGATTCTGTCCCACCTAAAACTTCTAGAACTCTTGAACAGCCAAGGGCAACACTGGGTAATGTTTTTAACAGAAAAATCCTACTTTGTTTTCCATCAAAAGAAAATCCATGTGAATGCCATTCTTCCAAATGACCATTTCATTCCATCACATCTAATCATTTATTTTGTTCTTACTTCTGAATGTGTATTTTTTTTTTTTGCTGTAATGCAGGCAACTTATGTTCCATTTTAGGCGTTCTCTCTCTCTCTCTCCCTCTCTCTTTTGAACTGTAATAGATGATCATTTTTTCCATCTTTAAAGGAATGAAAAGCTTTGAAAACTGCATGGACCTCTTCATCATCCATATCATCTCATTTCATTCATGTGTTTGTGGCCTGTATCATCTCTCTTCCATGCACTGAGACTGCCTGGAGTCAGCCACTGAACAATTGTCATTCTGACCTTTTCTCTTTTTTAAATCATGATTTCATCCACCAGCTTTCAAGACTACATGCATTTTTCATCCTTAATCATGTATGTGTAGCATGTGCTTTGTAATACCATCTAAAAGCATGTTAAAACTCCTAAAATACCTCATTGTAACTGGAATTACTTGGTGGGTGGGGTGTTTGTGTTTTCAGCTCCAAGTGAAACACCATTTGTCCCTCAAAAACTGGAAATCTTTACCAGTCCTGAAATGCCACCTACAACATCTGGTAACTAATGACATTTTTATGGTTGTGTACTTTGAAAGAACAGAGAAAGTGACAAGAAAAGGACCAGTTTTGTTGGACCTCCAGAATATTTTCAATAGTAAACATTTCCCTTCATTCTCTACCATGAAATTCTTCCAAGAACTGGGTTATGTGTCAAACTTTGCCTTGGGATAATTCTCAAAGAATTTCCATAATCTTGGTGTCCATATATTTAAAGAATTATTTTCTTTCTGTAATCCTTTCAACTTTGCTTACCAGAAAATTGCAATGGAATTACAGATGATAATTATTTTGGGATATATTCCCTTCTCTTTAACACAATTAGATACCACTGGTCAGAGTATTTTTCTCAAAGTAGTCTAAATATAAAGAGCACCAAGTAGGTTCTGCAATGAGGAAAGATGGGTAAGAGAAGTAACACAGCCTATATTTTATAATAGAAAATTATTTGAATAATGAAGTCCATTAACTCCTGCAGAGGCTAGTCATGAGCTACAGAATTAAAGTAGTTTAGAACTTCCATTCTCAAATCCCAAATATTTGTGCTTCTCCCCTGTTGTTCAGTAAATTATCTTTCACGTTCTTAATTCTACCTTGTGTTTTTAAATCCCTTAAGAGTGCCCACTTCCCAGTACTTGTAGCTCAACAATGTACCTTCAGTTTTTATATAGACACTTAATTCATTTTGGGCCAACAACACATTTATTGAGCACCTACTGTGTATAAAGCACAGTGCTGGGCATTTTGGGGATACAAAGAAATAAAAAGTAGTTCTTGTATTCAAGAAGTCTAAAATTTACAGTTATAACCTGATTGGCCCCTGAAAAATATTACTTATCAAAGCTATATTAAATCTTCTTTCAGCTGCCCAGCAAACTACATCTATCCCTTCTACACCTAAACGACGCATCAGGCCCAAACCACCAAGAACCAAACCTGGTAAATAACTGCCTCTTTAACCTCTCGGGGTATTTAATTCCAAATAGAGAATGTCCATCTCCTTATCATAAAAAGAGGTTATATGATTCTATAGGTCAAAGTTTTTTTTACAGAATTTGAAAATAACTGAAGATGAATAATTCAAAATAACAGAAGTCAATTTTTCAAGAAGACTTTATTGAGAATTATGTCAGTGATGTTTTTGCACGTGAATTTTGGTATAAACCCAGAAACAGGTCCTAATGTCACAGTGCAGAGTAAGATCTATAGTGAAATTCATTTCCTTGGTATGCTTGTGTATTTAGGTGTTTACTAGGTTGACAGTTCTTGTTTTGGGTGCCTGCTTATGTTTTCAGCTTGAACAGGGGCAGAGGCTAACGGGAGAGACCATGACTCCCTCTGTCCAATTGCTTATAATCTTAGAAAGATCTTATGGCATAAAGAATGAGATCAACATAAAACTATACAATCTTCTTATGAGACTATAATACTTGTATGGAAGCTCAGAAAAAAGAAAGAGTTGAGGATGTAAGTCTCAAAATATGTGTAGGGTTCAGACGAATTAGAAGGCAGAGGGAACAACATAAACATACCTTATGGCACAGAATTTGAATGGTACAGCTAGCTTCTCTGGAGGTGATATTTTTCATTGTCAAATAATACACTCAGAATTGCGCTCAACAAATCAAGTTTTGCTTATTCCATGGTAGGATAAATAGTTTCTTATAGCCTTTACTACTATGACTGAACTTATAAATTATTTCCCAAAACTTGTACTCACTGCATTTGTAAACCCTGACAGCTAAATATAGTAGGATTTCGAAAGGGTCATTTAGTTCTTCTTGGCACGATATCTTTTTATTGTCTCTAGGATATCTTAATTTTTTTTTTTCCTTTCCATCACCAGAAAGAACCACAAGTCCTGGAACAATTACACCTAAAATTCCTAAAAGCCCTGAACCTACATGGACAACACTGGGTAATGATATGTCCTTGGTAGATGCGTTACTTCATTTGACCATGAAAATCCAGTGCTTTAGCTTTTGTGTAATGTCTCAGTCTCTGTTCTAATTGATTCATTTTAACAATATTGAGAATCTCATAAAGTATAGCAGCTTGGTGGCTTTCATGGTTTTCAGTAGTTGGCCCCACAGTCAGTACATGTGAACTCCGCATCCAGCTATCATCCTGTACCTTGAAACACTGGCAAACCACCGTGGCCTCCTCCTCTTCCATCCACCATTGTATGTGAAGCAGAGTCTTAAACACAGTCCTTCTTTTTTTTTTTTTTTTTTTCTTGAGGGAGGCCCTCAAGTTCAACCTCAGACTTCCTTTGGAGGAACAGTATTCTATTATGATGTTAGTAGAATTTCTTTATACTGCATACCATGGCATTTTACCTATCAGTGATTATTCATTTTAAAACATGCCTAAAGACTTGGATGTGGCTGAGAAATGTGAAGTAAGGGTGCAAGATGGTTATATTGATTTTTTTTTAAATAATGGAATAGAATAATTTTCTTTGTGTAGTTACTGTGGCTATAGCAATGCTGTTTCTGTTAGTTCAAATATACTCTTGAAATGTTTTTTTCCAAACCAGATGAAAATTTATCACTGTTTTTCCATTAAATGCTGGTCTGTGAAATAGTCCTTCAACTGGAATATTTCCAAAAACCTTCCAACATGGTGGGTTCATTCCATTTAAAGTATAGGTTTTCCTTTTGTGGTTTTAGACACTGAAATGCTTAAATATTGATTTGTTGTTTATTTTCTTTACTTTTCCAGCTCCCAGTAAAACACAATTTATTTCTTTGAAACCTAAAATTCCTCTCACCCCAGAAGGGACACCCACCAAACCTGGTAATTACCCTGAACTTTTTTTTTTTAATTCCAAAAGCAGGGTTGAAAAATTGTTTCATGCTGCTCTTTGGAGCAATGACTTCTGATTTGTATTTTGTTATTTGATACAATTTTTCCATGGAAAGTGCAAAAATGCATTGAAATGATCTCATTATAACCAGCCCCTCTGATATTATCACAGTGTTGTTCTGAGCTGTTGGGTGGATCTTTCTGTTCATGACCATCACAGAAAATATAGAAATAGAGGGATGGGAGTGATTGAGGACTCCATTGTCTAGGACCAAGAAATAGTTTCCAATACCAAAGTGGACTGGAATTCTGATCACACTGAACAATAGCCTTTCAGCATGAAAGGGGAGAAGTGTTTCCATCCCCTAAGAATTTTGCCTTTGTTTTAGGGCTTCAGTTCTCCAGCTGCAAGATTAGAAAAAGTCAGATTCTCCTAATGCTCCATGACTTCTTTCTGAGATGAGGCTGATTTCTGAACACTGACTTTTGTTTACTTCTCAGGAGATAATAATGTTTTGCTGAAGAAAAGAAGGCTCTTTTGTAGGGAGAGGTTATTTCATTTATGTAATTAATAACAGAGACAGTCCCCTGCATATAGATGGCAGGACATATTGAATGACAAAACTTTTCATTTTTTTCTATCTATTCAGAATCTATACAGCAGTTTAAATCTTGACTTCTAAGTATCCCCTTATATACAGGAACTCTGTCAATACAAATCATTTTCATCCAAATTTTAAACCATTATCTCCAGGGTTTTTCTCACTATCACATTCTATGGATTTTTTCATTAATGGGTGTTTACAAGTTGGATCATTAAAACAGAAGATTTTCTACTTAAATGGGTATGATTTATTTTTTTGCAGTGAAATGGGTAAGGAAGAAAAATGTAACTGCTCAGAAAAAGAAATCTCAACACTCCTTTTAAAGAGGCAGTGAGATTTCCAGGTGTAGGTGTCAGACTGGAGGAAATTGGGGATTAGGCAAAGGGAGTGTAGTTGACTCTGTGACCATGGGTGAGGTCTCCAAGTCAGAGAAATGGAATGAAGTATTCTTACTCAGAGGGGTTATTTGGAGAAAGAAGCATAGCTAATGAAACTCAAGAGCCTTAACAGTTTAAATCAAAGAACTTCAACAGCTGTAGGAGAGAAGGGTTTAATGTATGTTTATTTAAAAATCATGCTTAGAGGGCTTTGGAATAAGGTCATAACTATTATACTTATACTGTACTTTGAAGAGAGGGCTATTACCAAGCAGAATGAGACATATTACCATGTGTTTAGACCATCAAATTTAAATAAATGTCTCTCCAATCTAAGTATTTCTGTTATTACAAGATAAAATTTGAAAAGAGCAAAAAAAAAAAAAAAGCCTTCAGATATTCCTAACAGTTTAAACATGATTAGTTACATTAGTAATTTCATTGGTTTCTAAAGAAATGTTTAGAAGAAATTCATTCATACAAATAAGGGGAGAGGATGTGTTCTTATCATTCTCAGCTGTTTGAGCAAAGAGACTTCTTAATTTGACATTTCCTTTTACCATGTGGCAAATTATTTGAAAGCTAATGAGTTTATATTCCTCTGATTTCTACCTTCTGACCACCTAAGAATAGTCACGCTTTTCCCCCTCGCATGAAGTATTATGACTTCAGAATCTGCACCTAAATTTACATCCACTTAAGTTGACCTTTGGTGGTCTGAGACAACACAGAGTAACTGATCTCCGCAAACAGTGCTTGGGTTCTAGCTCTTTAAAATGTTATTTATTTTTACTTTAGGACAGGCCACCATTATAGCTCTGCGGAAGATTGCTGTTGCTAGCTACGGTTCAGGAGAGCAAAGAAACCACCAAAAGCTTTTTTTATTTGAGTGATTCATTGTTTTTCCCCGCCCTCTCCTCACATGCTGTTATTTTTCCATCTCACTTTCCATGCAGATTGCTTTTCCTTTGGTTTTCCTTTGTGGTTAAACTAACGAGTAAAAACCCATATTGGGTTTGGCTTGTTTTATAAGCATAATCCACCGCTTTCTTGAAAATCCCACCATCTACCATGTCCCGACTTCTCTGCCTCCAATGAGAACTGCTTCCTTCATAGTTCACCTTTAAGATGGTAGGGACATTCGGGTCTTCAGGCTTTTAACAGACTAGGAAAAAAAAAAGAGACCTCCAATTATAGGTGTTTGTTTTTACACAGTTCTCTGACACAGTGGATAGAATTGTAAATTTTTCTCATTGCTAGTCACAAATTGTGAGCCAGGCTTATTTTTCTTTTGTGCTGAGGTGAGTGGTGTAGTTATTTGCTTGCCGCTTAACATTTTTATTCCTTTATCTGCAATACCTTAAAATTATAAAATAGAGGAAATCTTGTCAGAAGATGTATTTGCTTTTAATAAACCCTGACTTTAGTATTTCTCTGTACAGGTGAATTGGAGGCTTAATTGAGGGGCTCCATACCTATTTGGTCTCTGTTTCAGTCAGGAACTCAAAAATGCAGATTTTTCTTTAGAAAATTCATAAGACCACATTCTTTAATCTCTGGAAATTCTAAAAGATGCTACAAGTAGCAAATCTTACTTTTTCACAGTTTTAGAAGGCAACTTGGTAGAAATTAAGACATGAATTACAGCCTCAAAATTTCAAAAAGAATTGGACTTTTCTCATAGTTATTATATTTAATGTATTGACACTTACTATTTATTTACCCTATCTCCTGTAGAATCTGAGACACCCAGGCTCCTCCCACCCTCTCTCTTTTTCTCTTTTTCTCTTACACACACACAGACACACACACACACACACGATTTTTGCCTTGCCATGTGTACTTCGATCTGATATATCACTTCGGCTTTGCCATTTATCTATTTTAATCTATTTCTGGATAAGTTCTTGAGAAATAAAAAAAAAATCTATTTTTGGCCACAGACATGCTAATGCCACCTTTCAGTAACACCTTGTACCTATTATACATTGCTTTCAGAATAAATGAAAATTCTCCTACCTGCAATATTTGTTGGTATATTTTCTATTTTTTAGATACTAAAGAGTCTCTACTTACTTCTCCAAATCTTTCCACAGCCCCTAGTCCAGAAACATCATCCTGGTAAATGTAGTATATAAAATATAAGTGATAAAATGATTTAAGTTCTTTTAAGCTTGTTGGTAGATGCTATGTTAATTAATTTCTTCTGTAAGAAAAAAACGGCAAAGAATCTTCACTTTTTCTTCTGTTTCAAAAATTGAGTTCCTTTTTTATATTCTTCTTGAAAGAGAAGAATTCTTTTTGTTCTGTAGAATAGGAAATCTATTAGATGATCATTTTAAAAGCACAAACAGGTATTGTAACCAAACTATATTCAGCATGAAGTATCATTTAATTACTGCCAATTTGAAAAACATTGGAAGGATCGTTACCTTTCAGAATATTTAAATAATATTGTTATTTTATTTGTTCGGTGTTTGATGAAATCTGAGATTACTTTTTGACTTTGATTTGCTAACCAGAATGGACTAAATTTCATATGTAAACCAATTTGTTCACCAGCAATAAATGCTAGTTAATATGAGGAACAACATAGGAACACTTGAGGCCCTTTTTACCTTTTTAAACCATATGTTCAATTCCTTTTTTTTTTTTTAATTGTGAAAGAGTCTCAGATCCAGCCAGGTTGAAAATCATCCAAAACTAACAGATCTCAGACCTGGTTATAGGTCTGATGTTTCTGTTGCCTCTTCCCACTTCCTTGGATGAACCTGACCATCCTACATGAAAACAAAATGGCAGGAGATGGGACACTCTGGCCAACTTTGGAGAGGCTACCCTGAGCTCCCCTTAGAGCAGTATCTCCTCAGGCACTAGGAGGAAACTTCAGAATATTGGGTAGGGGAGAAAATAGCTAAAAATCAACAAAAAACTGAATTCTCATTTCTTAGTTTTATTGTGGTTTGTGGAAAGGATGTGGGTTGATTGATCGTTAGTGTAATAAGCCATAGAATCTGATTGTTTACCAGTGAAAGAACAGCTTTTAGAGTAAAGGACATTTAATTTCTGTCTTAAATGGTGATCTGCAGCATGGCCTTTGATAATAAGTGTTTTATTGCAGCCCCAGAACCTCAGACTCTACCACCATCACAGTCAACTCTAGGCAATGAATCAAATTTCCTTTGATGAGTGAAAAAGAAGCCTCTTCCTTTAGTACCCTTTATGTTCAATTTTGTCCTTAGCTTGGACTTTTTAAAAATTTCTTAATTGTCCTTCAGGTGTTTATTTCAGCCATTTTGGTCAGAAGATACACTCTTTGCTTGTGCTTAACTAAGCAGAGGCTCTGAAAACCATACTGATTTTGATTGGACGCATTCTGTGTTGTCTTGTATTTGAGTACTGTGTCCTGAGCTTGTTTTAACCTAGCTGTTTCCAGGGGAGGACCTTGGCTTACTTCTTTTTGTAGACATTTTTGTGTTTTCACATTCAGAGGTGTTTATCTTACTTTCGAAACTCTAGCATTCACAGATTTTCTTGAAAAGTAGTAGGATCTTTCTAGATCTAAACATCCTGATGTGTCACAAGACAATTCATTAAGAGAAAACCTAACCCCAATATTTATAGCTTCTTTTTCTTCAAGAGAGCAAAAAAATGTGTCCTGCTGGTGCCATCTCAGCCAATTACCTGTATTTTCCTTCATAACACAAACTTTTGGTCACTTTATTGCATTCATGTCTTCCAAATGAGAATCATGCCTTCGTTTGTTTGTTTTTTTCCATTTCTCCTTCCAAACTTAACTGACAAGACTACATTTTTGTTCATTTCGTCTAAAAACACAGGAATCTATTTAAATAAAAAAGGACTATCTCACATGGGTAAAAGTTTCACCAATAATCGCTCAACTTTGTAATGAGAAATCAAGGATTTTTCATATCTAAATAGGTTTTATCATTTTTCCTTTGATTTTGATTCTTTCCTGATGGTTTTCATGCACTCTTAGGACCTGGAACTCTGGAAACCAAACCTTCAACATTAGGTAATGCAGTTATTGAGTGAGCTGTGTTTCCTCTTTTCCTGTCTGCTGGTATCTTAGGACCAGGCTCACATCAATGGAATCATCCACTGATACCCATTTGTGTGCGTGTGTTCTTTGTTCTTACTTGCAGAGAAAAAAAATTTTAATTCTTTAGTTTTATACACTGTATCTCATTTTTAAAAAGTTGTCTTGCCTGAAATAATTTCTGCATTCAAAGCCTTTTTATACATGCTGTGTTAACTTGTAAACTTTTTAATGCTAAATGAAAAACTTCTCCTTTTGAATCTCAGGCCAAATAAATTTTAATTTGTATCCCTAGTGGCTCCTTAAAGGTGCCTTTCTCATGTTCCTGGTAAACATGCACCATCAAAACTTTCAGGAGACTGTCTTCTCTAAGGCCTACAAAGTTTTGAGCTTTCCATCTCAAAATGGAAGAATATGTATATATATGTAAGAATATGTTAAAGACCTCACTGGGTAAATGAGGATAGGAAGTTGCAAAACAGAAGGGTATATACCCACAATAAGCCAAAGGACTTAAATGCGCTTCTACGGTATATGCAGTATTGTTGTCCGTTTTTAGAGCTACTGCTCTTGTATTAACTAGCTAATTTTCTTTCTTCAGCTCCACCAAAGACCAAACGACCAGGTCGTCGCCCCCGCCCTAAAACCACACCTAGTCCAGATGTGCCCAAGTCCAAACCTGGTAAATGTGATGTTCAGGGTTCCAGTTAGCATAGAAAATGGAATATGGTAGTTTTTGATACGGTAGCTTCCTACTACCTAAATAGCTGGGCTTTAAGAACCAGTATAGTTGATTTTTATATTTAAGCATATATCCTTCCTATGTTTATGATATATTGTTATTTTTTACTTGTAACTATTAGGTACACACAGCAGTAGGCTGCCCACCAAGTGGATTATTAAAGTAGGGCACCCTAAAAGTCTCACATAGGATGCGGGTTTATGGCAAATGGGGTGTGGGAAAGCAAGAGGAAGAGGGGTAAATGGGAAAAGAAGAAGGGAAAATCACATTCAGAAAACATAGGGCTTAAGAATGAGGAGTAATGTTTCCTTCCTCAAGATGCTGCTGCTTGATATAATTAGTGTTCTTGCTTTTTGATTCCCTAGCTCTGGAACCTGCTACAGTACCTCTGGAGCTCTCGGTGCCCACAATCGGTAATTCTACTCTCCTCCAGTTCCTTTCACGGAATGTCACTTTTGCTTTTCCTACTCTCCACTCAGGCATGACTGCAGTTCCACCACTCCATCACAATTTCATTCCATGCTTTTCCTCACGTTTCCTATCTGGGTCTGAAGAGCCTGAAGATAGGAGACTTCTAGAAGAATCCTACCTGTGTGCTCCTTTAAGGGAGGTCTGTGGTCTTAGAAGCAACTTCTTGGTTCCCCACAAACCCTTTCTCCTTCCATGTCCTTCTGTTGAGAAAACCTTCTACTCTTTCTCAGACAGGGACTTCTGTGCTCATCCTGGACTTGACAAAGGGCGAAATTTTATTCCAGTGCCATGATTATCATTTCATTGCTTTACTCATTCAACCTGTAAGATCTTTTCCCTCTTAAAAAGCTGCATGAAATAATGGCTTCTTCAGCTTTCTGTTTCTTTGGAGAATGTTTTTGAGTATATTTTGATAACTAGAGGCATAAACACCGTTCTTGTTCTAGGGTCCAATATGAAAATAGTGTGGTCTTTGTAACTTGAGAACATTAGAAGTCCCAAACTTGTTTTATTGTTTTGGGTACTAATGCTATTTGACTATTACTATTTCATTATAATTTCTCAGCATTCACAATAAATCTGCTTTACTTTGGAAAATTCCAGAAATCTGTAGCCACGTCACCTTCTGTATAATTTAAAGTGTTTATGGATTATTTTCCAGGTCTCCTACTAATTTCTACTTAATATTTTTATGCTGAAAAACCTTAGAATTATAAAACTATTGTACTTGTCATCTCTAAAATTACTTTTATAGAAAAAAGTCTTATTATCGTTCTATTACTTTGCTCAAAGGCACATTTTGAGCATTTCCTAAAGATTTTTCCTTTCTGAAAAAGCAGGAGAAATGGACACATTTCCCATCCTTCCCATACCCCAGGAATTAATTTTGTTGTATATCCAGTGAATTAATGTAGGATCTTTGCTCAAGCATATGTGTCTTTAATTATGACAATTATGGCTATGATCATTATGCTAATTTTTAATACCTTTCTCTTTAGCGTCAAAACCATCCAAAAGACCTAAAACCACACATAGACCAGATGCACCTCAAATCCAGCCTGGTAATCACTACTTTCACTGCCTTGATCTATAACTAGGAAAATGGTGTGTAAGTAACACTAATCTTGACATTCACAGCTCTGCTATGACACTAATTATAGGACCTTTTTTCCTTCAGATTCAAAACCACCAAAGCAATTACTTCCTAAACCCCAAACCCCAGCACAACCAGTTACGCCACCAACTAAACCCGGTAAACATGATTTCCAGTGCTTTAGTTTAAGAAGCTTTTTCTTTGGGAAATTGTTGTTGAAAATGTTTACAATTTGCCATACTGTATGAAGCATGGAAACCAAAATATGATTTTGTTCATTATCTTTTCAAAGTAACTACATCAATTGTTAAATGAACAAACCAATGGGTAGGAAGTTAGTGAATTTTACATCTGATAGTCTGACAGGTTCCACTTTCTTAACATTTTTAGACTTTGTTTTCTGAATTTGGGTATGTAATGAATAGAAACCTGATTTTTCTGTACCTAGAACATATTTGAAAGTGATTTTAGCGTTCACCACTAGGTAAGACTGGGAAGGCTGACACTGTGTTCATGCTTTATAGGCACATACTCAGAGATTGACTTTCTCTAAAATACCTTAATAACATTTTAAACAGCAATATTACCTAAGTGATTTCCTATGAAATAAAAAGATATTTATATAACAGTTCTAAAAATTCAACTGTTTTGCAATTGAAATTTTCTCCTAAGGTTCCAGTTAGTACAAAATTCTGATGTAGTAAGAGTATCTCTCATAATAAGCTTATGAAGAAGGCAATTTATATCAACTTAGAATAAACCAATATCCTATGAATTAAGCATCAGTGAACACCTGAAAGTTTAGACCTCTTTATTTTTCTTACTTGTATCTGTTTATTTTTTATGATGCAGTCTTTGAGCCTGTTACATTTGAGACAGAAGCTCCCTCCCCAACCATAGGTAATGATGTCTTCCTTCTTGGTTGATGTTTCTCTGAGCTCGCCCCTCTCATCTCTGTCATGAACTGTATTCTCTTGTGTATACGATGGTCATTCATCATCTTTTTCATTCATTATTTTCAACAGGGAACTTTTCAACATCAAAAGACATTCTTACTTCTGCTGCTCAGTTTATAACCCCTGAATGTCATTCTTCCTTTGATCACCTTCAGAGGATTCAGATTCCTTGCAGCAACTGACGCTGTCAAGAGTTGCAGGGGCTGAGAGCACATCCATCCTACAATCCAGGAAATCTTTGAGATTTCTGCTTTTATGTGTCTATAGTTTATGGTTATGGGAGAGGAGCAGTTAAAACCTGGTTGGGGCTTGAGGCAATACCTAATTGTCCCTTTCTCACAAAAGTCCTTTCCTCTTTGATTCTGTACTATTCAAATGAACCAGGACATTTCTGCTGACAAATTCATCTTGTGACACTGATTTCCAAGCAAAACAGGGATCCCCTTTTTTGTTTGAAGGCAATCAGTTTTGGATATTGTTGCATCCTGTTGTGCTTGCTTTCTCCATCTCTTCTGTAGGCCATATTTTCCATTAATTCCCTATAAGATGTTGTCACATGTGGCTTAAACCAACTGCTGTGACATATTAGTCACTGAAAGGCAATCTCCATACGAATGCTCACATCAGTATCATGAAAACACTGATAAGATGTTAAATGTTACATTTAGTCTTCTGGACTTGATGAAAAATAGAGATGCCAGTTTAAATCCAAGGAGTTACACATCACAATTAATTTCATATCTATGCATAATTCAATCATTTCAGAATATTATAGAATTATAAGAATCCTGTTTATATAGACAAAAAGTTGAATTATTACTCTTCAGACTTTTTTCTTAATCATCTCTATTGCCCACTTGAAGAATTATCTCCAAATTATTCATTTGAAATGAATAAAAAAGGAGAAATAGTAAGAAAGAGTACCCCATTTATTATGGAGAAAAGGCACAAGTTTATCTTTTGCATAACTGTCACACATCTCCAATAAACAGGCTAATTGAGAACATTTTTAAAGATTCTCCTCACTACCGCAGTTCCTCAAAACAAATAACAATGGTGGTGAAAGCCTTCCAAATACTAACGGAAGCTTTTGCAGTTTTTCAGAGTAATTTAAAATACATATTAGACAACTGAGATGTTTTTGGAACCAAGTTTCCAATGTAGTTGGAATCAGGTAATTAAATACAGATAAAAGCTTTTCATTGGCCTCATAGGGATGCAAAATACAAAAGGTATGTCTATTTTGTGAGATAAATGGATACCAGAGTACAGCCAGTTATTAGAGACCAAATACTATTTTTACAGTGTTCAGAAATGCTTTTTAAACATTACAGGGTATTCATTTTCAAGATAATTTTCCTTCTTTTTGTATATTTCTTAAATCTCTATTGTTTATTGCTTTTGGTCAGTTCCTGCCACAGACCTTGAACCTGTAACTCTGAGAACTGAGAGTCCCATGACAACGTTGGGTAATGACTTTTTATGTCTTTAAGCAAGTGCATTTTCTGCCCATTGTCTAGTCTTGTTGCTAACTTGGTCAAGGGGTTTTCTTTTTCTAAGATTTTCTCATCGCCCTCTCTTGTCACTCAACTCTATTCTTCATTTTGAATATTGAGGATGTTTAAAAGAAGTTACTCGGTTAGTTACTTGGTTAAGCCTGTATGCAGCTAGTATAGAGCATCTATCTTCCATATTATCCAGCTTTATTGGTGCTTTACAGAGCCTGTGATTCTGCTCAGTGTTCTATGGCAAAGCTAAATTTCAAATACAATTAGGAGTGGCTACTCTAAATCATCAATTTTAACTCTATGGACATGGACAGAAGGTTGTGTTAAGATAGGGCATTTTTATTGTCTACCAATGATTTTAAGAAATGAAATGTGCTTATTCTAATGTTTAATGGGATGTATGTCTAAGGTAAATAATTTCTAAGTACGATCTCCCAAAAGCAGGTGAACCTTGGTCCCTCTCTGATATGGACGTGCTGTGTTTCTGGGGTCAGGATCCCTTTTGAAAATCTGACACCAATAATAATAAGCTTTTTGGATTATTAGAATAATGTTATATACTCTTTCTCAAAAGAATGGTCAGTGGACCCCCCCCCCCACAATTTCTTGCATGTAGATGATAAAATTCCAAAACCAAAGAGAGAAATTTATTAAGGCTTAAAAAAATCTAGCAAAATTTTAGAAAACCTAGACCCATGTATCATCCTTCTTGAGTTTCTGGAGTTATAAGACAACATTAACCAGTTTCCTTTCTTCAGCTCCAAAAACATCACAACGACCAAGAACACGCCGTCCACGTCCCAAACATAAAACCACACCGAGCCCAGCTGCATCTCAGAGCAAACTAGGTAAATATGTGGTTCCTGGTACCTGTGGAACCCTGTGGATGTGATTCTTGTGTGGCAGTTTAACTTGCCACCTAATAGCTCTTGGGACCCTTCAGTGTGAAAGCCTAAGTAACAGGAGCTCTATTTAAATAACTGTGATTTCCTTGTGCTGCTTGGTATCTTCTTGGCACCTTTGTATTTTATTTGCTTTCTCTGAAAAATCATATTTTTCTCTTTGATTCTGGTTGATCAGAAACTTACCTAGTTAAGGATCTAACTAGCGTATTTAGTTCACTTAGTCACACATTTTATTAAGTGCTACATTAGCATCTGTAAAAAATAGTTTAGAAATAACAAATGACTTCACCTGGTTGAGGAAAGAAATTTCTTATGTAGACACTGTTCATAAATAGATATAAAAGAATATGGGCAGAAGCAACATATTTATTGAGTTTGACCAACTGTCAGGCACATAGTTAACTCTTAGAGAAGTAAAAGATTCACAAGCCGCAAAGTGTAATGTGGACCTCGAAATTTATAGAGCTTGTAGATCGGTTGCAGGGATAGGCAGGAATAGCATAAACAGAGGCGGGGAGGTACCGTATGTGTGGGTGAGAGCAGAAGGATAGGAATTAGAAGGGCAACCTGATTGGGAGAAAGGGGAAAGACAATGTTCACCTAGCTTATGCTGAGAAATTTTGGTCAGTGATACCCCTTTGAGATGGGTCCATGAAGAGGACCTTGAATGCCTAATTTCAGTGATAGGATTTAAGCCAATTAGCTACAGCATACTTTCTTATCCTCCTGGGGTCAGGCCTTTTCTGTCCTGATAACAGAGAAATGCACTGACAAGTTTTGCAGACCGAATGATCCTCTGTATCTTGTTCTTTTATATGACTTTGTTTGGACAGAAGTCTTGGTCTTCTTCCAAAGTGGACTCTCAACAACAACAACAACAACAAATCTGTTTTGGTTATTCATTACAGTATCTGCTTAAAAATATCAACTATTTCATCTATCATGACCTTGTTTTCCAGTAAATTATACTTTCACATTCTTTTCTCATAATTTTTAATCTTAATGTTACTAGACAGATGCCTAAAGATTTTTCTAAGCAGCGTTTTTTTATTGTTGTTGTGTTATCAGATAATATAAAAACAAACAAAACTTGGAGCCATGTGGAGATACTAAGGATATAACCGTTTCATAAGAACAAATATTTTTGTACCCTCACCTCAGAACTTTAAAATTTTTGCTTTTTAGTTGTAGAAACTGTGCCACCAGGTGAAGTTCATTTTCAAGAGAGTTTGATGACTTTTCTCATGTGTTTAACATTTCTTTTTTCAATTACTTTTGATCATTGCTTGCTACAGACTCTGAACCTATTAGTCCTGGGACATATTTAGGTAATGATCATTTATGTCCTTTAGCAAGTGCTTTTTCTTATTCATTGTCAAAGTTCTCTGTGGTGCTATATAGATGATGATGTCATAATTTGTCATCATCCTATTACAGTATTCAGCTTACAGTATAAAAGGCTTTCTTTCTAACAGAAATGCGTATGGACTTAATAAAGACCACTATCTGCCCCACATCCCAGCTTCAGACTGCATCATGTCAATCTGAGTCTCTGTTTAAACAATACTGTGTGTTAGAGCTAAGGTCTGAATATGATTCTCCATATATCCCCTCCTTAGGCCACCAGTACAATATTGATTATGATACCATGAATTTTCTTTAGCCCATCTTACTTTCTATATTTGAAGTTCTCCCTAACTTTTTTTCACTTCATGGATGTTTCAGCGAATTTTTTATGCTTATTCTAGTAAATTACCAAGTGGAAAATTTGCCCAAGCTTAGTCATTTTTAATTATAATTAGAAGTGAATACCCTAGGGTGGTTTGAACTTCTCTCACATCATCATATTTTAGGAGCAATTTGTAACCAATTTTGGATTAGGGACACTTTCAAAGAAATGATAGTTCCCCATCTTCATTTCTTAAACATAATTGTATTATAATTTTTAATCTTTGGCGAACTCTTAATTTTAAAAGGAAACCTATTAATATTCTAAAGGAGAAAATATCAAACCAAAGTAGCAAAGCTTTCGCCACTCAAACTG
Organism: Neomonachus schauinslandi; assembly: GCF_002201575.2. NCBI lineage: Eukaryota > Metazoa > Chordata > Mammalia > Carnivora > Phocidae > Neomonachus > Neomonachus schauinslandi. Next base: position 47,061,359 of record NC_058403.1, on the reverse strand, counting down.
ACGAATTTTAGAAAGCTTAGCTATGTGATATCATCTTATTTAGAGTTTATGGAGCCATCAACACTATACTAATCCTAAATTTTCTTCCTTCAGCTACAACAACAAAGAGACCTCGTCGTCCACGCCCCAAAGCTAAAACCACATCCCATCCAGAAGTACCTCAGACCAAACTGGGTAAATATGTGGTTTCCAGTTTAAGGAATTCAAGCAGTCTACCCCAGTTGGGACCCTAAATTCGGAGGATACCTAGTCTACTATAGTATCACAAACAGAGGTTCTTCCTTACCTTTTTATATCAAATGCCACTCTTTTTGCTAAGGACTTAGTCTCTCAGCGAGTGTAGTATCCTCTTCCTTTTGGCTATCTGTAGTATGTGCAGTAAACAGACCTTAGGGTGACCCCCTTCTCCCCACCCCTGCTTCGTCCCACTCCCTTAGTTCCTGCTCCTTGGTATTAAACATAGTGTAAGCCATCTTTTCCCTGCTCTTTCCACCTTAGAAGGCATAGAAGCATTATTTTTACTGGTAAAATGGATTTTCTGACATTTCATGCATTCATAAAAATCTCTTTGGTTTCTCTCATTGATTTTGATCAGTTCCTACCACAATCTTTGAACCGGTTATACTTAGAACGGAGGCTCCAGTGACCACACTAGGTAATGACACATTATGTCCATCAGCATCTGCTTTCCCTGCTCATTTGAAACCCATTTCATCACCTTCATAACCATAGCTGCTTCTGCTTCACAGGACTCGCATGTCATCCTCTATTGTCATTCAGTTACTCTTAATATATTGGAAAGTATGAAAATCACTCATTTGTTTTTAAAAGAGCCAAATACGAACTTAGTCTAGAATATGCGTCTGCAACATAATGCGTGTGAATTTATGGCATCTCACCTCCATGTAACCTATTTTTGTTTCTGAGTTTCAAACATATGGGGGTTGGGGGTGAAGATATCTATCCTTGATCTAAGCTGAGTATTGTCACAGCTGTTACAGTGTGACATAATTCTTGAGCAGATCTAAATTCCTACATTTTTATTTTGTGCATGATATTGGTTTTGTTTTGCCATTTCAGGTAATGATGTGGTCTTCTTTCAGTAAAGGGTGAAATAGAAAATATGCTCAATGCTAATGAATTTAAAGTGCCATCATTAGTTTAAATTTACCCTACACCTTCTCCACCACCGCCATAACTCAGTAAAGTTTTGGAACTTTTTTTCATTTAGAGATCCTTATGAAAATATCCTTGATATATAAACTCATGTTTCTGTGTGACTTTTGTCTTCCAGCGTAGTGTACATTTACACTAAGAGGCAGTTATTGAAATGGAAGCAAATATTTTAAGCTCAAAGGAAAAATCTTCTGACACTTCAGAAATTAGAACTAGTATACTCCTATCCACAGCTGCTAGCCCTAAGAACACTCTGTTAACCTGAGGTTTTCTTCCTTCAGCCCCCAAAGCGCCCCAGCAAACTCATCATCCACGTCCCAAACCTGAAACCACAGGGAGTCCTGAAGCCCTTCAGACCGAACTGGGTAAATGTGTAAATCCTGGTTAAGCCCATCCCGTGGGGTCCAGAGAAAGTGAGGGAGCAAGTCAGGGTTAGCAGCTTTTTCTACTCTAGCCGGTGAGAACGTGGTTGGAGGGCTTTAGGTGGTAGCTGAATTTCTTACTCTTGTGAATTAGAATCTTCTCTCTAAATGTTTGATTTCTCATTCAATTCTATTCATCCTTTAAATATTGAACGTATGTGGTAGAATGAAATAGCTACAGAACGAATGTATGTTTGGGTAAATAAGAAATTGTTGTTGTTATGTGCCAGGCACTATTGTTAGTACTTCATTTTTTTCCATTTTTTCCATTTTTTTAATTTTAATTCAATTAACATATAATGAATTATTGATTTAAGAGGTAGAGATTATTTCTTGTTAACTACAAAGTTAAGGCATAATGAAGGTCTAGGGCAGGAGTTGGCAAACATTTTCTATAAAGGGCTAGATAGTCAATATTTGGGGCTTTGTGAGCATATTTTGCATATTTTTCCTTTATATTTTACAACCACTTAAAAAATGGAAAAAGTCACCCTTAGCTCTCATGGGCTATATGAAAATAAGCCATGGGTGAGATTTGGCCTCTGGGCCATCATTTGTCAACCCTTGATTTAAAGAAACAATAATCAGGGAAGGATTGAGTGTTGAAATCACTGTAGATTTGGATGATTGGGGAGAAGGAGGTTGGAGAAGTACAGAAAAGAAGGACATGTGTGGAGGGCCAATGAGGAGAGAGAGGCTTCTCTGAGCAGTTGAGGCTGTCAGGTTTCTAAGTGTTGATCAGAACATTTCATTGAGGCTGCTGCAGCTAAATGGGCCCAAAGGACCAGTTGAAAAGGTATTTTGAATGTTGGACTTAGGAGTTTGAATTTCCTGTGAGAATCATCAGTATCTGTATATGGTCATGCTTTCCCTGCTTACCCTGCTAAAGCTCAGACTGAGAGCCTGTCCCTTATCCTGCTCTCTTAAGAGCCTAATCCTAATCCTAAAGCCTAATCCTATTAGGCAAAGTTCGTTGTCTCTTTCCAAAGATGAGTTTCCAGCAAGATTGGTATGGTCTATTTTGGTACACTAGGTATTTTGTACACTGACCCTAGGATCATGAAAGAGTGAGACACTTCACGGGCACTTCACAGGGACAATTGTCTACTACAAAGATAAGCCCTACTAAGTGATAAATTGGTACCCAAGTGCAGAGAGACTCCATATCCCTCAACTCAGAAAGTTAATAGATTTTGCTTTGTACTCTAGACGAATTATTACTTAGGTGCAATTATTTTTGCAGTTCTGAGACTGTATAAATGTTTAACATTTATTTTTTTTATTTTTTTTTTGGGGGGGGTCAGTTCCTGCTATAGTCCTTGAACCAGTCACTCCTATGAAAGGGGCTCCAGGGACTGCATTTGGTAATGCCACTTTCTAACCTTCAGCAAGAGCTTTTCCTGCTCATTGTCAAATCCATTCCACTCACTGCCATTCACTTACATTCTTTATCTTTTGAGTTGAACATGCATAAAACAAATTACTTCTTGTTCTTAAGAAATTCATGCCTGAATCTAGTTTGGGATATCTTCCCGCCCTGTAACTTACTTTAAATTTTTTTCATGCCACCTTCTATTTTCAGCTTAATCTGAATTCTCTGTTAAGGCAAATTTCCTATATTCATGTGAGCACCTGATCCTGATCTATGCTAACCAAGCTGTGACAGGGAAGTTTCTTAATATATCCTTTGTACATATATCTTTTTTATCTACCTGTTTTTTTGTTAACTTTTGAGTAACATGTTTTTAGTAAATTGTCTGACAGATAATGTAGTCAAGGATAGTAAGTTTAAATAGTAAGTCCCATCCTTAGGGTAAATCTGACTACCCCTTACTCTCCACCATAGTTTAGAAATGATTCTGAACCTTTTTAATGCAGTGGGGGGACCCTAGGAGAATATGTTAAAGGGGTACCTGCCTAGCTCAGTCAGTGGAGTGTGTGTCTTGATCTTGGGGTCACAGGTTTGAGCCCCACGTTGAGTGTAGAGATTACTTTAAAAAGTAAAATCTTTAAAAAAAATGATAAAAAATATCAATCTTGACTCTCTGAATTAATAACTTCATTTTTATGTCAATTTTGCCCGCCAAAGTATCAATAACAGAAGAAGATACAGTAGCACAGTAGGGGCAAATTTTTCACACTAGAAACATAAATTTTATGAAAGTCAGGAAAAATCTGTCAAGCTGTAGAAAACAAAGAATTTTTTTAAACCTCATAATTTGCAGAACCATAAACTTTATCTTTTTCTACTTCCGAAAACATCCCAATGGACACTTCATTCACAAACCAAACTTAAAACCACCCCAAGTCCAGATGAACTTGGGACTATACCAGATGAAACCTCAGTCCTTGGTTTCAGGAGCCTGAGAGCCTGTTACTGGCTGAAAGTGTAAACCCACATACCCTCTAGTGAGGGAATCATGAAGAGTCCTTCCCCCTTCAGGGTTGGCGAGTAGTACATGTTTGGAAGATACATAATGTTTCCTCTAGCTCAGGGTAATAGGAAACACGTTTTACTTCATCTTCAGGCTAGCTGAACACAGAACCTTTTCCTGCATAAAAAGCCTACAGAAGGAAAATAAGGCAGGGTGTTTTTGCAAATTGAAGATTTTGGGGGGTATTTCAACATTAAGTGTTAGACTCATCATATAAGGTCTTAAAGAAGTGAAGCATCATTTTGGACCTCAGTAGATCAGGAAAGGAGTTTAAGTCTTGATGTCACATCAGAATTTGTACAAGTGGACAGGTGAGAGTGAACAAAGACAAAAAATATATATATATATATATATAGCAGGAACTAGAGGGGCAGAGGTTCTTCTTTGAAGAGTCAGTCAAAACCTCTTGTTGGTGATTCCGCATTTGGATAAAACCACAAGAAATTGAAGGAGGGCTTGAATGTTCCATTCAGGAGTCCGATGTTGTTCTCACGAGCATGAGAAAACTTTTCTTTCCACACTGGATGAAGTTTTCCCTGTACCGAGAGTGGACGGCTGCTTTACTGGATGCCAAAGACCGAGTGGTGCCCCTGACCTAGTCCTCTTGAATACCTTTCTTTGGACACAAGTCACAAGATCTTTCCAAAGCTGAGTTCTCAGCAAGATCATCATAGCCATTTTTGGTTATTTGTGTGATGGCTGCTTGGATCTGTAGGAACTCTTTATGCAACCATAATTTGATAAACATAGTAGATGTCTTCTTTATTCAGCACCCACTACAATGCAAGTTAGTCTTTTACATGCTTTTCAAGATGGTTAGGAATGTATTTAGGTAAAAACCTAAAAATGTCCTAGAGTCTACCATGTTAGATGCAAATAATCAAGTACTAACTAGTAGAACGGTTTCCCTCTTGTGGTGCTGAACAGAGACTACAAGTAATGACTATCTCGTGAGATGAAGAAGTCCTGAACTGTAGTTTAGCAAAGTTTAGCAAATTTCCCTTTGTACTAGCTTGCTAAGGCTGCCATAACAACATAGACTGGTTGGCTTAAACAATAGAAATCGATTTCTCACAGCTCTGGAGGCTGGAAATTTAAGATGATGGTATTAGCAGTTTTAATGTCTCCTGAGGCCTTTCTTCTTGGCTTGTAGATGGCCTCATTTTGCTGTGTCCTTACATGGCCTTTCCTCTGTGTGTGAGCATCCCTTGTGTGTCTCTCTAATAAGGTCATCAGTCATGCTGGATTAGGGACCTACTCTTAAAACCCCATCTAATCTTAATTGTTTCTTCAAAGCTCCTATCTCCAAATACAGTCACATTTGGGAGTTAAGGCTTCAACATAGGAATTTGGGGGAGACAGAGTTCACTCCACAGTCCACTTCATCTAGAAATAAAGTAGTAATTCTAGATGAAATGTCACACTGGCAAAATACATTTTGAAGTGAATTTCATAGCTCCTTATACATTTTTTAAAAACCTCTTTTGCTTATTTTATTACTTCAGTTCCTGTTACAGACCTTGAACCTGTTACTCTTAGAACTGAGACATCTGGGACAATATTAGGTAATGATTCTGTGCAATTCCCAAATGCTTTTGCTGCTCATTGTACATTCCATTCAGTCTCCATTTCCTGGCTTTTCCTCCTTCATGAGACAGCCACCATCATCCTCTGTTGCCATTCAGTCACTTCATCTGAAGAATCCTGAAGCCTCTTAAAAACAAGTTTCCTATTGTTTTTATGAGAGCAGACATTAACTTAATCCAAAACATTGGTGCCATTTGGTACGTTTGTCATTGTCATGTTATCTCGTGCTTCGTTGAACAGTGTTCTGTGTTAAAGTCAAATTTAAAACAACTTGGGATCTGTTTCTTATCTAGGCTGATTAACAGTAATAGCTATTCTTAGCTCCTTTGCCCATCTAGGTTGCTAAGTTTTTAAAAAATTATTTGCATGATATGTTTGTTTCTTTGTTGGTGCTTTAGGTAATGACATGTTTTATTACTAACTTGACAAATAGGAAATTACCTAAATCCAAAATTTTAAATTATAAGTCCTCAGTGTGACTCTAACCTCCCCTCCCTTGCACCAGAGTTGAGCCCTCCTTCCCATTTTTTCCCCAATGAGGAAATTCTGTGAATGTTTAATTACAAGTGCTAATCTTTATGCCTTGAATGAACTGAACGTATATATACATGAGCTTGCCTGCAAAATACCAACAATGATAAGAAGAAGACACATTGGCATAAAAGGATTAAAAATATTAAATTACAGAAAATTTCCTGTAACTTTTGAAAATCTTAACAGCTCTTGGAAAAACCTCTCCTCAGAATCCAGAGTCTTAAGACCTAGAGTAACACAAAGCTTTTCTTTCTTCAGCTACTAAAACATCACAAAGACCCCGTCGTCCACGTCCCAGACCTAAAACCACACCAAGCCTTCAAGTACCTCAGAACAAATCCGGTAAATGTGTGATTCCTTGGTTTAAGGGTGAGCCCAAGTAGTCTGTCCCATTAGGAACCCAAAACAGTGCCAAGCTGTTAGTGACTCTAAGTGTGAGGTCATGAGCCATGATCAGTAATGTCTGCTTTGCCCAGGTGTCAGAGAATGTGGCTGGGAGCAATATATTTGGTACCAGAATATCTTACTCTATGTGAGAGTCTTCTTTGATATGCATTTGGTGTATTTCTTGCTATCAACTTCCATTCAAATTTTAATTATACATCTTCCTTAGCAGAGCCAATGTATTCAGTTCAAGTAAACAAAAAATTATAAGTCCCTTGTATATTTCTGGACCAATATTGACAATTGTGGGTGATATGCCAGCAGTGGGAGACTTTCTAAAACAGTAGAGTTGGGTATATGTTTGCATGATACATTAAATATTGACCTTGCATAGGAAAAGATCAGGTCGACTAGACTTGGACGTTGGGCCTACTACAGGATTTCAGTGAATGGAGGGAAAAGTGAACCAAGGCAGAAGGGCTAGACATGTAAGGTGGTAGAGGGGTAGCCACAATGGCAGTCCATTGTGCCTAAAACAGACGGTCCTACTTCCAGATGGCCAAAACAAGGTTATTGATGATGCTGCATTTGGAAGAGTCCAGACAGCCAACTGAAAGAGAATTTTGAGGACCTAATTCAGGAGCTTAGATTTGATACAGAGACATCAACTGTCTTTGATTTCTGCTTTATCTGGGCTTCAGCCAGACAGATGCTCTCCTGAGTATTACAGACTGAGTGACCATCTTTATTCTGCTCTCTTATATGCCATGGCTTGGATGAGTTCTCAGAATGATCAACATAGTCCACTTCAGTGATTAACTTTTATATCTGTTTCAAACTTATAAACTGCTTATTGTATCCATGTTTACTTAAACATAGTAAGTGCACATTTTCAGCTTCCATAGAGATACGGATTGATCAGATTTTTTAAAAGACAGTTTCTTTTCTAACTGCATGTTAGGTCAATGAATAAGAATACTTTCTAGTGCAGAGTTTTCTATATCAGAATCCATTAGCTAAAACCTAGCAGAATTTCATGTTGACTTCTTTAAGACAATCAAGATAGTTCAAAGGTTAAGCCTAAGACCATGACTATAGTTTGGCCAAATCTTCAAAGGATAATCACCTACTCTTTCCTTCAGTTAGGAGGTTAATTTTTTTTCTTTGTTTTTGTAGAAGGATTGATACACAAGTAGATTTGCTTAGATGTGAATGTTCTGACTTTTCGTGTGTTTTAAAATTTCTTTGATTTACTGTATTTTGGGGGCAGTTCCTGCTACAGTTCTTGAACCTGAGACCCCAGGAACAACATTAGGTAATAATATATTATCTTTTCAACAAGACTTACTCTTCTTTTGTCAAACCTAGAGTTTCATCTTGCTTTATGTGACCAAATATCATTCTTTTTGGACATTCATTTACATTCTTAAAATTATGAAAACTCTTAAAACTTATCTGCCATTTTTAAGAACCAGTCATACATGAACGTACTTCAGGTCATTTATTTGCCATGTAACCTATTTGAAATTTTTTCACGTTATTTTGTGTTTTATTTAAGCAGTCTTGGTGGTAAAAAACAAAAAAAAAACAAAAAAAACCAAAACGTCGTCTTCAAACATACTGTGGGTTTCTACCTCTTACCTATAAAGGCCGATAAGCCAAATAATAGCTATCGTGGGGCCAAGAGGATCCATTTATCTCACACTTATGTTTCTACCTTTTTTTTTTCTATTTGTGTGATACTGTTTTGTTTTATTTTTATTTAGGTAATGATGTGTTCTTGTTTTAGTAGTTACATAGAAAGTGTGGAAAGATGAAAAAATTGAATTATAAATCTCAGATTTAATATGACCATCCTTCATAATACATTAAAATTTAGCAATGGTTCTTAACCTTTATGTTGCCCAATCAACCCACTCTATGACACTTCGATTATAATTATTAATCTTTATTTCTTGAATTAAAGAGGGATTTTTTTCTTCAAAGAATCTTCTATGATAAGAGAAATTATATAAGTATACATGACAAAAATCTCAAACTAGAAAGGCACATGTCTAACAAATTGTAGAAAATCTAGAATCATATTTTCACCTCTCATTGCTTCCAGAACAGAAGTAATGTAGTTGTGTAGTAACCCTACAATTTCTTCCTTCAGCCTCTGAAACATCACAACAGACACATCGTCCACGTCCCAGACCAAAAACCACACCAAGTCTTGAAGCTTCTGAGTCCAAACCAGGTAAATAAGTGTTCCTGGTTTAGAGTTTCAGCAGCCTAACCCAGCAGGGTCTCAAGAGTAATTCCAGTGTTTGGAAGTAATGAATAGGCCCCATAAAAGTAAAGATATAACTTGTGTTAAACAAGAGTTCCCACTATAGAGATGGCAAGAGGAACACAGTAGGGGGAAATCTGTGGGGCAACTGAATGCCTCATGCTTCTTGAGTGAAATCTTATTCTGTCACTGTACATTTTATTAATTTCCATTTAGTCTTGAAAATAAAACTTCTTTAGAAAAATTAGGCATATTCAGTTCAAATTAACAAATAGTATCTTCAGTATCCCCAGGTCATATTAGCAACTTTGGGGGTATAAATTAGGTGTGGGAGACATGTTTTAGTCCTCAAACCTGCAATAAAGTTGAGAACAAAAGATAAGATAGATGGCATTAAACAGCATGTATGCAAAGACAAGATCAAGATTGATTTCTGGGTGCTATCAACAAAATGTGCTAGGTACATAAATATGTAGATCTGGAAAAGATAAACAGTGGAGCCTTGAAACCACCGTAGTACACAGATAAGTAGAAAGAGAGGTAAGAATAAAAACAAAGTGTGGATATAAGTGAGACCACCCAAAGGAGAAAGTCTAACTGTAGTACAAGTATAAAAGATGTCTCACTAGACAGTGATAGTCAAATCTTTCTGAATCTTGATTGGTCCATGGATTCTCATGATGGAGATTCTGAGGCATCTGATGGAGCAGTTGAGATTTGATCAAGTGGATCTGTTGCACGTGAAGGCATGTTCCTTCTTTGCTTAGAATGAAGGGATAACCTGCTCAATTCATCATGCTGCAGCCTCCCTTTCTTTCCAAAGTTAAGTTGTTAGTAATATCCACACATCCCACTTTGACTCATTAGTTAGAATCAGATCATCAGAGGAGGAATAAGGAAATAGTTACCTCACTTAGGTATGGCCAAATTTTAGGAAATCGGTGGTCTACTTTTTTAGTTGAACAGTTTTTAGAAGTTGCTACATAGTTCTAGAAAGTATATGAGTAAGATTCATTTTGAAGTAAATGTTTTGAGGGTTTTTAAATTTTTAAGCAATCATTTTGTTTATTTTTAATACTTTTGGTCAGTTCCTACTGCAGACCTTGAACCTGTTGTGTTCAGAACTGAGACATGGGTAACAACACAAGGTAATAACACATGCTCCTCAGTAAGTACCTTCCCTTCTGATTGTCAGACTCATTCCATCAACATCATAGCTACAGGTTCTTTTACTTCATAAGGACTACATCATCCTCTGTTGTCACTCCATGAAATTCTTCATCCTAAAAGTTTTGAGGACTCTGACTCTTAAAACAAGTTATCCCTTCTTTTTAAGAGAGTTATGCATAAACCTAACTCAGGTCATCTGTTGTACAAGTAATCACCTGAATTGTTCTGTCATCTCATGTGCTTTTTAACCACGTTTTGTTAAAGCTGGGTTTAAAAAGCAGTTCCTTTGACGCTACTGACTGTTATGGTATCAGGAAGTTTCTTTGTGCATCTAAAGTTCTACTTTTTTTTTTTTAACTCTCTAATATCTGTCCTTTGGTAAATATTTTAATTAATTACATGGCCTTATCTTAGTAAGCTGTCAGAGTTTGTATCTGACTATGGCTGCCCCATAATATTTCCACGGTGGGACTTACCCCTTTTGTTCAATAGAAGAGAACTATGAACACTATTTCACTTCTTGAATTAATAACTTAATGCTGTATGACTCATTCTCAGTGAACTTGCATTTATAAAAGAATATATATTATTATAGTAAGGGTGAAAGTTTCAAATTAAAAGGTTGATAAGACAAATTTACTAATGTAGTAACTTTAGAAAATCTGGAGTCATGTGTCATGCTACCCTTAGCCTCTAAACTATGGACTCTGTAGTAACCAAAGGTTTTCTTTCTTCAGCTCCTAAAACATCAAAACGGACCCGTCGTCCACATCCCAAACTTAAAACCACACCAACTTCTGAAGCCCCTCAAACAAAACTGGGTAATTGTGGGTTTCTGGTTAAAGGAGTGAATCTTACCAGCTCTTGGGATTCTGGGATTGATGCCAGTGGGAGGAGTGATAGCCCATGTGAGCCCAGCATTGGTGAAGGCACAAGATGGTCTACACTGATCCCACCATTAACTTAGCAAAGGAAAACATTGTTTGGGGAGACATCTATGGCAAATGGATTCCTCATGCTTTGTGCATAAAGAGCGTTTATTTTAATATGTATTTTATTACTCTTGCTTATTTCATTCCATACTTCTCTAGAAGACAAAATGTCTTAAATAGAACCAATTATCTTTATTTTAAGAAACATTAAGTGCCTTTCATTTCCCCCCCAGAGCTGCATCAACGGCTGTGAGGTTATCACAGATGTAGGTAGCTTGTTTTTACTTCTCAGTCTGTATTATAGTCAAAGTCAAAACCTGCCCCAGTAGGAAACATTCAAAGATTGAACCAAGGCAATGTGTCATGCCAATCAAGATTATTTTTTGCAGGTGTTATAAACATCTATGCTCTTAGAGAGAAGTTTGTGAAGGCCAGGAATAAGGAGTTAGGAAGAAAGCGGGAAATCTTAGAATTGAAGAGAGGCAAAAAGAAAGCAGGTATTGAGGCCAGCCTGAGGGCACAGGCCTCCTGGAACAAGGGAAGTACTGCTTTTAAGTGGTAATGATAGTAGTGAGTTTGGAAGGGTCCATAAGAGCAGTTGAAGAAAGTTCTTGAAGGTATGACTCAGAAGTTTGGATCTGAACCTAGAAGCATTAGTGGTCTTTCCTGCAACCTCTTCCACATGTATAGGGTACCACATTTTTGTGTTTAGAGTAGAGAGCTGCTCTACTGGGCACCACACGCTGAGTGGTTGTTGCTTATCCTAATTAGTTGAATGCCTTTGCATCATGTGAGTTCTCAGCCTATTTCTACTTAGGAGTTCTCAACAAGATGAACGTGGTTACTTTTGCTTTGTTCTTTTCTATGCCTCCTTTCAAACATAAAAGCCATTTACTGTATCCATCTTATTTAGATATCTTATCTTCTTAAAGCTTCCACAGAAAAGGCAACAATTGCCAGAACACTTTTATTAGTATATATCTGGTAAAATGTTTAAACAAGTTTCCTAAGGCAATAGTTGGAATTGGGTACTTAAACGCCTAAGAGAATATTGTGTTGACTTTGAGATGTTTAGCAGACTATGTAGGCTATCACTGACTATTTCCTAAAAGAATGTTTACCTGGTTATAGGGTGGCCAAATCTTTAAGTATTTAATTTCAGAAAAAAATTTAGTTGCTATACATTTATTGAAGCAATGTTATACTGGTTAGATTTAATTTGCTGACTTTTCACAAGTGTTTATTTCATTGCTTTTCATTAGTTCCTACTACAGATCTTGAACCTGGCCCTCTTAGAACTAAAGCTCCAGAAATCGTGGGTAATGAGAATGTGTGTCCTTCAAATAGTCCTTTTTCTGCTCGTTGTCATACCATTGTGGCCACAGGTCCTGCTGCATCTTAAAACCATTTTAACACCCTCTGTTGTCTTCCATTGCAGTCTTCATCTTGAAATTACGCTAAGCTCTATATCATCTGTTAAACTTAAGAAAACTGTGAATATGCTAATTTCAAGGCATCAAACTGCCATGTAACTTGTTCATTGTTGTTTCATGTGATCATGTGTATGTGCCAAAACAGCACTGACTACTTTAAGCTTTGTTTCAAACATAAATTTCCATCCCTTATTTGCACTGCTTACCCTTCATTGATTGCAGAAATACCATGTTCTTGAATCATTTTTTTATTGCATTAGGATCTGTGTGATTATACTGATGGATCTATTGTTTCAAAAAATGATGTTTTTAGTTAATTGTCAAAATTTTAAATGTGCCTAAGTCTTGAAAGTTTAAATGATAGGCTTTCATGATAGAGTAGGATGATTCTTTCTTCTTTGCTAAGAGAATTTAACAGTGTTTCTTAACTTCTCTTGAGTCAAAGACTACTCTGAAACATTGATGAGCACACTGCTTTATGTATTGATCCTCATGGTTTCAAATAAATAAGCTCATTATTATACCTATGATTATTTAATAAGCATTTGTCTCAACTTGTACAGAAGTAGAATGACAAATGCTTTTTCCAGTAGAGTTAGAAAAGTATAAATATATAAAAATGTGTAAAAAAGTTAGTCTAGCAAAGTTTTGCATATTAGCAATAATCAGATATTCAAACATCTAGGAGAACTTCTTATGGATCACAGTGATGTTTCACAGAGTACAATGCTGTAACTATTTTATGAGATTAATGGGTACTTTGCCAGAGTATGGTCAAATCTTCAGAGTTAAGTGTTTCTTTTCTGTCAGTCCTGAAGCTTAAAAATGGACTTCTGTGGTTAGTCTTCAAGTGAATTTTTAAAATCTCTTTGGTTTATTTTATTATTTTTTACCAGTTCTTCCTACAGCCCTTGAACCCATCACTCTTAGAACCAAGGCTCCAGAAACAGCATTAGGTAATGATATTCTGCATTCCTCAACAGTTTTTTCCTGCTCATCATCAACCCATTCTATCATAATCATAATCACTTCGTCACCAGCTTTATAAAACTGTTTTGTAATCTGCTGTCCTCCAACTTCATTTTTTTTTCTTCTTAAGGGCATTGAAAATTCTTTTTTTTTTTTTTTAAGATTTATTTATTTGACAGAGAGAGACACAGCAAGAGAGGGAACACAAGCAGGGAGAGTGGGGGAGGGAGAAGCAGGCTTCCCTCCAAGGAGGGAGCCTGATTCGGGGCTGGATCCCAGGACCCTGGGATCATGACCTGAGCCAAAGGCAGATGCTTAATGACTGAGCCACCCAGGCGCCCCAAGGGCACTGAAAACTCTTAAAAGAAGTTATCTATTGTTTTTAAAAGTTATGCATGGACCTAGGAATATCTGTCAACCATGTAATCTTGAACCTGTTTCATGTATTTTTGTCTAAACAGAGCTCAAATTTAAAGCTGAGTTTTAAAGTCGGTAATGTCTGTATCTTCTCTTGACCAAACAAATGGTAACAATTCGCATGGTATCATAGATTCTTTGGAAAAGTTCTATTTCTTGGTGTGAACCTATAACCCTGCTACCTACAGCGTGGCTAGAGTCCGTAATTACCTTCTTTTAAAGCTAGAGATTTATGAGTTTGCTCACTCCTTGACTTAACTTTATGTGTGAGTTTTATCTCTCAAGAATCTTGGGTGATTAAAAAAAATAGTTAACAAAATAGGAGAAAATATTTCAATCTTGAGATACATATGCCTTAAACTTCAAGGCAATATGGTGTATTTTAGAAAATCTAGAGCCTTATTTCCAAAACCACCTTCACTGGAGTAATCTGAAGTTTCATCCTTCAGCTCCTAAAACAGTACAACGAACCCGTCGTCCACGTCCCAGACCTAAAACCACATCAAGCCCTGAGGCACCTCAGACCAAACAGGGTAAATATGTTATTCCATGGTTTGAGGGGTGAACCCTAGCAGTCCATCCCAGTGGGGTCTCAGGGAAATGCTTCTGATGGGAAGCAACAGTCTCCATGTTCTCTAAAAGTCAAAGCATGAGGTATGGTTAGCAAGTAATTTTTGAGTGAAATTTTTGGTCTCTTTAAAGATGTGTTTAAAGCAAGATTGGCATAGTTACTCATAGCTATTTATTGCTATATCTGCATTTAAACACACGGTCTATTTATTGTGGTCATGGTTACATAAGCATAAGTATTTTTTTCAGCTTTCAAAAACTGCAACAAGTTACTTTCATACATATTTTCATATATCTATTGCCTAAACAGAATTTCCAAAGCAAGCTTTCATATTGGTTAGAATCAGAAAATCAAACACCTAGAAAAACCTCATGCAGAATTTAAAGGTTGTGACTGCCTTCTACAATGAATAGTTCCTAACTAGTGTGACCAGTTCCTCAAAAAGAAACTGCTTCCTGTCAATTCAAAAGTTTAAAAAAATTGTCATTTGAAACTAAAGTTTTGAAAGAAAAATTAAGATTTTCTACGTGTGTTTAAACTTTCTCATGTTCATGTTGTTGCTTTTGGTTAGTTCCTGCTACAAGCTTTGAACCTGTTATTCATAGTTCTGAGGCTCCAGAAACAACATTAGGTAATGATTTTTGTGACCTCATCATATGCTTTTTTATTCATATGATAGTCGATCGCTGTCATGGCCAGAGTTGCCCCTGCTTCCTTAGACTGCTGTTGTTTTGTTTCGTACTTCATCTTAATCTTCATCTTAAGATTAAGAATCTTAGTCAAGATTCTTAATTGAAGTGCTACCTCTTGTTTTTAACAGATGTCCCTGGACCCAGGTGAGGAAATCTATCTGCCATGAAACCCCATTTAAAATTTCATCATCTGATTCAGGGAAGTGTCTGAAGTCCAAATTACAACCCATCTATTTGGTATTTAGAGCTATAAAATGATGATAATTAAATACCATGAAATTTTTCTGAGCAACTTACTTTCTATAAGATTTTTGAGACATTCTCATTATTCTCTTCCTAATTTAAAAGATGATTTCCCCCCTTTAAATTATCCCAAAAAAATTGCTTCCTGGATGTGCCAATCCTAGTAAATCTAAGTTAACAGGATTTCCTCACCATGGATGAATTTGGTTATTCTTTATCTTCTACCACAGTTTAGTATTGGTTCTTAATCTTTACCAAGTAGGAATTTCTGAGCATCTAATTGTATTGATATCTATTCCTATTCCTTTAATTAATAAATTTTGTTATTTTCGTTTTCAAAACACCCTTAGTGGTGATAAGAAGCAAATTAGATTCATAAAGTAAAAATTTTCAAACTTAGGTAATAAACTCAAGAAAATCTAATATGTCTTAGGAAACATAGGTCTATGTACAATGCTTTTGAGGTTTCTAGACCTATAAACACAATAGCAACCCAAGATTTTCTTCCTTTAGTTTCAAAAACATGGGGGAAAAAAATCCATTCTCCTCCCAAACTTTAAACTTCCCAAAGTTTCACAGTTGAAACCAAGAAACTCAATGATTTCCTAGTTTGAGTCCTTCTAGCTTATTGCAGTTGGATCCCAGGAGTGACAATGATGTAGCTTGTTAACTTTCACTTCCCATCTCTATGCCCTCTAAGAGAGAGGAAGCACAAATTGTGGTTAGCATCTTTACAATTGCATATTGACCAGAAGGGTCATGGTTGGGGGAGATCTAGGGTAGCCAAAATCATCATGTGTCCTGCATAAGGATTGTCTCCAACAAAAGTTGCATCTTATTCAATTCTCTTACCATTCCATTTATCTTTTTAAAAATTAGCAGTACTTCTTTGGCTTAGTAAACAAAAATTTCCTTGCCTTCTGTGTTCCCAGCACCATATTAACAGTTGAGTGGAGTGGGGTGAGGTGAGGAACAGAGGTAGAGATCAAAAGTAAGAACAGGTTTTACTTCTTGAAAAGAGTACAATAGAATTGTGAGGAAACCCTGTTTTCAAGGGGGTTTTGTTTTTGTTTTAGATATAAGGCAATTTGCTCATATAGAAGCAGCTTACTGAGTGGTTAAAAATATATAGAGAAAGTATTTAAACAAGTCAAAGACCTATGTGGACTGATAGATAACAGTTGGACTTTGAAATAACTTCAGTTTTTTGCATTAGTAGATGGAAGGGTAGGAATAGCAAAAATAAAATGAAAACTCAAACTAGAACACAGAACAAAGCACTCCTAGATGGTACTAAACATTTTGGTAATGATAAGCTCATAAAATCAGCGGTAGGAAGCTCTTAGAAAGCCCCTGTGGGAATTCAGATTCAGATATAAAAGTCAGTGAGAACTTTTTTTTTTTTTTCAGATTTTTTATGTAAGGATGTCAGATGGTAAATATTTTATACTTTGTAGGCCATTCAGTCTCTGTCACAAATACTTGATTCTAATGTAGTATCTCAATTGAAGGCAACCAAAACCAATATGTAAATGATATGTAAATATGCCTTGAATCATCTTAGTTTGTGGGTGTGGTTGTGTTCCAATAAAGCATTACTTGGATTTTATACCATTTTCACATGTCATAAAATGTTACTCTTAATTTTTTTCCATCATAGAAAAATACAAAAGCCATTCTTAGCTCACAGATCAGGCAAAGGGCTGGATTGGGAGGGCCATAGTTTGCCAATCGCTGCTTTAAATAATGTATACTCTGCATGGCTCTCCATAACCCTGTGATTTTGAAGATCTATGCATTTCAGTTCATTGCTACCTTTATCTAAAATCTGTGAAATATCCATAATTACTTTGACAACTTAGATGCTCTTCTTTCAGCTCCCACTGAACTGCAAACTCTTATTTTGAAACCAGTGACATCACCAATCCTAGAAATGACACAGAGTCAACCTGGTAATTAGACTGTTTTATCTGTCTGGGTACAATGTGAGCCTCAAGGGACATATTCCAAGTTATTCCAAGTGTTGATTTCCAAATATAAAAACAAATAATAATACACATTTAATAACTCTATATACCATACATGCTCTTTCCATGATTGCATACTGGTATTAACTTGGTAATTTATTCATAGTAATTGCTATTCAACTGATAAACATACTTCATTTCATTGTGTTTACTCTGTATCACATAGAGAATAATCAAGTATGTGATTAAGTAGTCAATAAAACCACTTAGAAGAACTGATTTTATTCTTTATTCTTATTTTTCACTACAAACTTGTAGTTCTCTTCAGTAATAAGTTAAATTTGTGCTCTGCTATGTGAAAAGAATGTTAGTTCAGTTGTGACCATCAAGGAAGGAGAAAGTGCTCACTTTGGTAAAGATAACAAAACTACCCTATACAATATTGCCCTTCAAAATTGAAAACAAATATTTTAAGTTAGCATTGTGGTTGCTAACCCTGACATATATTTCAAAACACAAGATCTTACTTTTTTTCTAGCATAGGATTATAATTTCTTTTCATCTCCTTTGTGCATCTTGTAATTAGCTAAATGACATTTTGGTGCTCATGACAGTAAACATCTGATTGTTAATAGTTACCTACAACAGTTAGAAAATTGTGACTTCAGTTCAGTTATTGGAGCTTCCCTAGTGTCATTAATAATATTGTTGTTATCCTAACAGCTAACATTGAGCATCTATAGGTGCAAGACAATTTTTTTAAAATTTTATTTATTTATTTGAGAGAGAGAATGAGAGCATGAGAGGGTCAGAGGGAGAAGCAGACTCCCTGCTGAGCAGGGAGCCCAATGCGGGACTTGATCCCGGGACTCCAGGATCATGACCAGAGCTGAAGGCAGTTGCTTAACCAACTGAGCCACCCAGGCACCCCATAAGACACTTTTCTAAATACTTAATTTGTATGAATTCATTTGATGCTGCCGACAACCCATCCTTGATCAATTGTATCATTTTGTATTCTTTGCTAGTTTCTGAAGTCCTGGAATCGGTTACATTAAGCACTGAGTCATCAAAGGAAGCTCTAGGTAAAAATGTTTCCCAATGAGCAGTCAGATATATGTGCATTTCCATCTCATTGCCGAAGTCATCTTTGGATGTCCTCACGCTTTGTGACATTTCGTAGCTCCTCACATCTTGTCTGTGCTCATCCAGTGAATTTTAAAAGTCACATGTTACATACAGCACGTTGTGCTGGTGCCTGTTTATTGCTATGCAAGTTTCACAATTGCCTTAGCTCCTTTTCACTCTGAATGTGAGATTTAATTTTTTAATATTCTGACCATTCTTTAAATATGAATATGCACATCCTAGTTTTCATGTTTCTGTTGTTTTTAGGATTCCTTATGCTTTTCAAGGACTCACTCTTTGTCTTTTTCTTACTAGAATCCTTAAAATATGTAAGGAAGTGACATTACCTGCTTTGCTCCAGGTAGAAGCTGCTGAAGACACTGCTGGTTGTGGTGTGTGTGCACGTGCCCATGCTGAACACTGCCTTGATTTTCCACCTTCATCTCTGCCCTCTAAAATTGCAGTCATCTTCCTAATCTACCTAAATGTTATGTATTCTCATGAATGTACCAACTTAAGATAACAAACCTCTGTTTTCAAATTAAATACAGCGTCCTATGACAGTGTGTGATGCCCTGCCCACCACTAACCAGCCATTCCCTGTTTATTCCATAGCACCAACTGTAACAGATTATCTGTACCCCTCTGCCAAAACACCACTCAGTCCAGAGGAACCAAAGACTGGAGGTGGTAAAAGTTTTCATGCTTTGATTCATTCATTCAACAAATTTTTAATTAACATCTGTTATGTCCGTCATAACATTATGTTATGTCCGAAAGTTCAAGCTGTAGTACTTGTTCTACAATGGAATTCATTTGAAGAGCAGTAGCTTCCCAAATCCTTGGGGTCTTCAAACTACAGTGATAATTGATCTCTGAATACAGAAATTTTGGTTTCTCTATGGTATCAAAATATTGAGGCATAATAGCATTTGACAGCCAATTAATGACAGTTAAAGCATTAAAATTAGTTGGAGAATTAGTATGACAGAAGAGGATTTCCCCCTTCATTCTCTCTCTCTTCTTCTCTAAATCCATTGTCCTATCTGTAAAAATATGATGCAAATTTCTAAGAGAATGAGGTGTGTTGATATTCAAGAAGGAAAGGGTTCACTATAGCTTAGCATCTTAAAGTTTTCTAAAATTGTTCTCCTTTGTTTTGATACAGTTGTGGAATCTATTACAAATGTGTCTGAACCACCCGAGACCACGCTAGGTAATGACACACCTCAGCAGCTTTTGTCCTCATCGCCACCGTCACCTGAGAACCTCAGGTTCTCTTTCATTGTGAATTCATGTTGCAACATCATTCTTCGTCATGGCAGTTAATTTTCTTTCTAGGTGCTTCTATTCATAACCATTGTCCAAAAAGTCTCTTCTGTTTTGTATCTAGATGTTGGTCTCTTTCTCTACTTAAGTCAATGAAACTGTCAAACCTAAAACATCTTTTTCCTAACATTGAACATTCTGCCAGCTTGTATTGTGTTGAATATTTCCATTTTCTTTTTGTATGGTGATCCATTTTTACTTTCTGCTCTAGCAACATATTTTCCATTAACACTCATTCCGTCACATTCATTTACATGTTTGATTTTTTTTTTTTGCTCTAATTTTAAGTGAAATCCAATGTTTCTTCACTGGCTCATGCTTTAACATTTTTTATTACTTTGGTTTTCCCCTTAAGGCTACTACTAAATATATCTTTCTAAGATTGTTGAGGAGGTATTAGTTTGAAGTGAGGATTTAAAAAGTAAGGATATTGCTTACTTTGAAAGTATTTTGGAATTTGCCATCTAAGCATTTTTTAAACTAAATGCATTATGAAGAAGTAGGAATGCTATTTTGCTGCAGAGCTGTAATTTTCTTTCCTTTTTTGTTTTTTAATTGCAACCATCCTTTCTGTCATCTATCTGTACTCAAAATTTGTGAAGCACTATCGTAACCCCAGGTACTTTCCTTTAATTACCATAGAGACATCTCCTCTGCTTTCCCAAACTATAATCCCACCCAGCCCAGATGAGCCTTCGACCGAGCCGGGTAAATATTATTTTGTATTTCATGTAGAAGGTGAGTGTTTGCAGACTTCATAAGAATGGAAAGACAGTATGGGCACTATAGACATCAGAAAGCCTAAGTTAATCACTCTGCTCACATTCTTTGCTGGGCGATCCTACTTTTCTGATGCCCCACTTCTATCCATAAGCTATAGCCATTCACATGACAGCGTTGTGAATATTCTGGCTGAAAAACCATTCTCAGCTACTCTGCAAGTGTTAACAGGACATAGTAATGTTTCTGGGGAAGAACATTTATATTCCATTTTAAAATATAAATATCCTAATTTTAAATATTTTATCATCTTGACTAGAACTTTTATAAGTTCTGTGGTCATGTACAAAATATCTTAAGGTATCTAAGTTGTGTTTGAGATTAACAGAAACCTCCAGAAACAGATTTCACTGTGCAAAACACATAAAAGGGTACAACTGGCCAATCACGTTATCATTACTCAAGTCCTTTACTTCTTTCTACTCCTCTTCCTGCAGCAGTTTGGCCTTTCTGCATGTAAATAAGAGAAACTGAGTCAAACCAGCTAGTTGGCTTACTTAATAGTGGAATTTGAAATACAGGAAAATAAATCACCAGCATGAATAAATGTGCTGCTTCTTACAAGGAAAAATCCTCTCAATATCTATAGGCTTTCTTGGACTGATAGTTTATCAAAAATAAACCCAAACTTGTGTTTTGATTATCATTAAACTGATTTCACATGTGTCTATTTCCAAAGGAGATATGAATATTAACTTTATACATTATCCTCTAAAATATCTTATTAAATTTTGCCTATTAAACTCTACAGTTTATTTTTACTTAAATTTCACACTAACTGCATTAACTGAATCTGCCAGTTATCTCTAACTTTTCCAAGTTTCTTAAATAGCAGTATTAATGGATATGATGGAACTGTTTAATTGAAAGTACTCTTAGTGATACCTACCTCATACCCTGGGAGAAGAAAATAGCCTATCAGGAACTTCAGCAAGCAAGGAAGTTGAGAGTGAAAAAAATTACAAGATTGAAAGAAACTCTGGAATCAGAATTTCAGGATTGGAAGGGCCCTTAAGAGTCCTGTTACTTTTGATGGAGAACATGAGGCTATAGACTGAGTGATTAGCAAAGGGAGTTCTAAATCTTCAGGCTCCTAGACCAGTACAATCTCCTGCATATCTTGGTGTTCATTTCTCTACAGGCAATTCCACTGAAGAGTCCACTGAAACCACTGCATGCAGACTCTTTAGAAACTTCTAGTATCTAAAAACTCTTATTTTCAGCAAGCTTTCCTTAACGTGCCTGAAACTTGGTGACCTTGAAAACCATTTTGTTTCTCCTAAGCTGTTTATACCAAACACACTTGAGACAGTCCAAATGAGGTGTTTCTACAAGCTGCAACATCACGTTTGATTATTCCTTTCCTCCAGCAGGATATACTTCAAATTTTCTTGGTAAACATATAATTGGGTTTTTACAGTGAATGTCCTAGAACTACTTTAGGAATTGCCCAAGAAAGGAATAACTTTCTCAGGAATATATCCTTTCAATTTCTGTTCAGGTTTTCTTCCCCAGTATGACCAATGAAAACTGTGTTTTGTTTAATAAGATTTTTCCATTAGCACTGCTATTAAAATGCATTTATTTTCTAGGTATATTTGGAATGTAACATGCTAACTTTGTTTTTAGAAGAAATTGTATTCCTCTGCACTTAAAATATTATACTGGGGTATTCTGGTAAAATAGTGTAAACTTGTAATAAGGATGAATTCTTGTTATTATGAAATTTATTTTTAACCTATTTAAAAGGTATTTGAAGTAGATATTTCTGAAATTCCAACAGTTTCATTTGCCAGCTGAATATCTTAGACATCATTTAATGTACTTTCTTGTTTTGTTTTCCATTATAATAAGAAATTTATCTTCCTATATTTTGTGGTTCTTTAGGAGCTTTAATTGCATTAATTGCTGTGTATTTAGGTCTTCATCTTTGAGACCCTAGAAGCTTAGATACTGTGATTCTTGAAGCACTCAAGAGCTCCAAACTCTCCAAACCTATATTCTTTCTTTTAGCTCCCAAGCAAACACCGCGTGCTCCTCCCAAACCAAAAACATCTCCACATCCGAGAATCCCACAAACACAGCCAGGTAAATACATATTTTATATTCTGAAGAGTTTGATATTAGTGGAATTATTCTACTGAATTTTAGCAAGTTGGGTTTTTAACTCTTGTAAAATGAGTCTTCCTTTGAAACCTTAAAAATATTTATGTTTATTTTTGAACTTTATTAAGAAGTATGTTATTGGAATAGCTTATTCCAGAAAGCTTCCCTATGGTTACATTACTTGAAGAGGGAGCTGGAGAAGAATGGAATTTCTTAAAAGAGTAGACTGCCTACCCCCATTGCCTCTCTGAGCTTGAGAATACCTGTCCCTTCCATGGTCCTTGAATGTGCCTCCTCCTGCCAATCACTTTTTTTTTTTTTTAACTTTCAGTAGATTGTATTTAACAGTATGTCATGGAGATCTGTTTTATATGTATATCTATTCTCTCCTATAACAATGATTATATAATATGGCTTTGGTGGTTTTGCTGTAAAATTTTGGTAAGGACCAAACAAGAGCCATTATAAACTATTTTGTATTCTTTTCAAGAGGCTTTTATTTGAATGATTAAATTGAACCCTAACTTCTCAACCAAGATCTTGTTCAATTTCTCCAACTGCCTTGGAGGATCTCTGTTGGGGATATCATAAATTTGACATGTCTCAAAAAAGTTCATCATCTTTTCCTCCTTTCAATTTCCCATTTACATCTCTGGCAGGTTCTCAGTATTTTACATCTAACTTTTACTCCTCTCCCTCATGCAGCCTCTGCAGTCCATTTGCTAATAAGTATGATGCATTCAGTTCTTCCAAACATTCCTAGCATTGGTGCCTACGCCAAGCATGTACTTGGTCATGCCTTGTCTGTTGTCATTGATCTCCTATCTCTTTTCTCTAATTTCAAATTATATCACCCCTCAATGTTTAAGCAATTAATTCATTTCATCAGGTAGTCACTCAACAAATATTTATTGCATGCTGACTATGTGCCAGACACTGGGGATGTGAGACAAAATTGTGTCTTTCCATGGTCAAGGAATTTACAGGCTAGCCCTACTACATAAATTAAAAAATACCATTTATACATGGTCTGCTTCCAAAAAGTATAAGGGTACACCTCCCCAGTTTGGTAGAAAAGGAACTTTTACTACCGCTTACAGTCTGGAGAAAGAAGAATATTAGGAGCTTCAAAATTATGCTCGATCAAGGTAGTAGTTCTGAATTCCTACTACTAATTCTTTAATCATATCTCAGTATTCCTACTGAAAGAAAAAACTGTAGATTTGGGCATAGTCTTTAATATCTGATTCTGAGAGAAATTTTGCCTGTCATTTTTTTCTTTGAAGGAAAATTCCTTAAAAGACAATTCTATGTTCCACATCTAGCTAATGATTTTAAATCTGCTTTAATGTATTTTTAAATGTGTTTTATTTAATTACTAAGGCTTTGCTATGAAAATAATATGGGTGTGATACCTAGTGTATAAAGGTACCAAGGCAAAAATCCCCTGAAAGAATAAGAAAGTTAAAATAACAATAAATACACTTGAAACATTCATCCTGAAGAAATAGTTTGAAAAACAATTATTAGAGAATAAGTAACGATTAATGAATAGAATAGGAATGAAAAAAGCAAGTATATTAAGTTGATAGAAAATTAAAATCTGATTTTAGAAACTCAACACATAAAATCTCTCAGCTTTTTATTTAAATATAAGGCATAAAACAAAAGTAGCAGAGAAAGGAGAAATTGAGAGAAGTAAGAAAGCATGAAAATTTGTTGAATGTTAGAAAATAAGAAATGAAAAGAAGTGGTGAGAATTAAGACATTGGGGATATAAATTTTTGGCTGTGAATTGTGTAAGACTGTTGAATCACAGACCTGTACCTCTGAAACAAATGATACATTATATGTTAAAAAAAAAAAAAAGATAGCAGGAAGGGAAAAATGAAGGCCGGGGAATTGAAGGGGGGGACAAACCATGAGAGACTATGGACTCTGAGAAACAAACTGAGGGTTCTAGAGGGGAGGGGGGTGAGGGGATGGGTTAGCCTGGTGATGGGTATTAAAGAGGGCACGTACTGAATGGAGCACGGGGTGTTATACGCAAACAATGAATTATGGAACACTACATCAAAAATGTAGTGTTGTAATGTGATTAATATAATAAAAATGTGATGTAATGTGATTAATATAATAAAAAATAAAAATAAATAAATTCCTGGTTAGTAAAATTTTTAAAAGTAAAGGAGATATGAAGTAACAAAAAAGACATTCATCATTTTCTTTTTCAGCTATATATTCTGTACTTATAAAAATATTTATCATCCATCAGGATCTTACTCTAATTACTCTAATTTCCCATTATTAGTATATTCTACATTTCACATTTGTTTGGCTAGCTCTTGTAATTTCAAAAGGCCATCTGGGTGAGAGAATGTCCTATGCATACATACAATACCAAATGCAAATTATTATTGTTAGACTTTAGGGGGATCCCTGACAGTAGTGTGTACAATTTCAAGTGCAACACAGTGTGCCCATCCACTACTTTCCTCAGAATGAAATTCCGTAATCGGGCATACCAACTTTCTTCCTATTTAAGCTTAGATAGCAAGATTTAAATCTGTATTTGGCATTTAAGGGCAAAGTGGAATAAAAAGTTTGGAACAAATCATCAAAATTATTTTGTCATTGCATAAAGGCTTGATTTTTAGATTCCTGTGCTCATAGGTAATAGTCAACAACCCAATTAATTTCATATCTAGAAATCTTATAACTAGCAAAACTGTGGGTGCCTCTGGCTCATGTGGGGGCAAACAACATGAGAATCAGAATATACTCAGGTGTTAAATTTGTAAAATTTGTAAAAATCAATGTCAAATTTGTAAAAATCTTCTAGAAGTGGTAAAGATTTTTATTATAGTTATATAGTTTTCACATCATTTTGACATTGCACATTTAATTCGCAGAACCACCCTTTGGGTTAGGACAGGTTTATTATTTCCACCTAAAAAAATAAGAAACAAGTTAAAATGTGACCTCAGTGCTGGGATCTAGAAAGCCCAAGTTTTAGGACCTAGTGCCCATGTCTAGACCTCAGCATTCAGTTCAAGTCTAATCTCCAGTACTTAATTACTATGTAACCTCAGGCAGACAGTCACTAACCCAGGCCATTAAAGTGAAGCTCATAATTCCTTCCTTCCACAATTATGGTGAGAATCAAAGAGCACACTCCTTACAAAACCACTTTTGAAATTGTAAAATGAGCTATAAATAAAGCAGACCTTTTTTTCTGGTATCTGTTACATTAACAACTCATTACTCCAAAGGAACAGTTGTGGGAAGACCATTTTAGTTTATGAACATGCTCATTTAAAGATTTAGGTGGGGCCTAAGAATTTCAGGGGGTGTAGAATGTAAGCCTACATGCTCCGGTCCCTCCTGCTTCCCCTTCTGCTGTTGCCTGAGCTGACTTTAAGCTTGTCTTATTCATGCTTCATTGCCTTCTACTCTGACTTTGCTAAATTCATCTTCACAGAAAGACATGAGGCTGGGTTTGAGGAGTCAAGCAAACATCCAGAAAGGACGAACACTTCTGCATTAATTTGTTATCTCTTCAAAAAAAGAAAATAAAATAGTTATCTCTTCTGAAAAGAAGATTTCAAAAAAAAATTCTCCATCCTACACTTATGCTTAGTCATATTTTGTGGTTTCTCAGACATCATTTTTCTAAAAGCATCTGGAATTCTGATAAATGTTCAGAGCTTAAAGTTTATTTTTCTATCTAATTCCCATTTCAGTACTTTTCTTTTTAAATCAGTGGTCAGGCTTACACTTTGTCATATCATCTGTGTTTAGCAGGACTGGGAGATGCTGAAACAAAATGACTCACAATCTGAGTTCTCTCTTTCAGCCCGCAAGGTGTCCCAGCATGTTACTTCAAAGCCAAAAACATCACCAAGTCCAGAAGTATCATATACTCCACCTGGTAAATGATTTATTTCATGTTTAAGCCAAATGCATTCTCCTGTCACATTCTGCTGCAATGACACCTGAGAACTGATAGATATGAGGCCAATATTTCACTCATGTTCCGACACCATGTTGAATCATCCATGGTATAATCATCTCTGAGGTTCCATAGGTTATCTAGTTGCTCATATAGTAAGCTATTGATTCAATCAAAAGGTAGAGAATTATGCCAAGGGTAGACCTTTCCTTTAGAACTAAAGTTCTCATATATTCTGACTTATAAAAAAAACAAAACAAAAAAAAACCTGTTAATGCTAACTAGATTATGTTCAAATGGTTCACCAAAATAAGATAAAATAAAGAATTTCATGGGTTTTTTCTCTGCAAAAGTGATAAAATGTTTTGCAAACAGAGGAAATGATCTTTACCCATTATCTTTGGTTCAGTAATTTTACACTACCTAGCACTGAGGGTTTTTCTCAATTTCTACTTTAACAGTTCATGGAGCAACAGCTTAGGTAGAGAAATAAGAAATTTCCCATACACAAAGGATTTCTTTAGCTACAAATCTATCTCTTGCCTATCATCTGAGAAGGCCTTTCATCCATTTATGGGATGAATAATTTTATATCTGTGGGAGTGATTGGTACGGGAACCGCAAGGACCCAGACATTTCCTGAATCTTGCCACCAATGCTCTAGATGCTCAAGTGACCTTAAGAATCCACTGTAAGAGGAACAGTTCTCTAATAAACCAAACAAAGCTAATTTTTAACTAGAGTATCTGAAAATGCTATAATTTTTTATTTCTTTTTAATGGTCCAATTATTATAAGTTTCTAGATGCTCCTAGAAGCCTATGGAACATTCCCAGAACCAAAGGATTTCTAAGTTGTAGCATGAAATGATGGCATTTTGGAAGCAAGCCCGAATTCACTTGCTCTAAATGTTTTCCAGATTTGTAAGTTGGGGGGGTAGGTTGGGGGGGGGTGTATTACTGCTGCTGTGGGATAGTCTGGTTGCTGCAGGTAGCAGTAGGCCAGAGAGAAGCTCCTTAGCTCTGAAATGTAGAATGTCAGTTTGTACCACTAAACACAACAGCCAGTATTGTAGCCACCAACAAGAAAAAAAAGTTGATCTTCTCACTTGCAAAAGGTCAGTTTCTCATTTTTCAGTTGCAGGAAAAAAATGTCACAGAAATTGAGTCATTAATGATAACAACGGTAGGTTTGAGTGATTTTGTGTGCTTTTCCTTTTTGTTAGAGAAAGTAATACTGTTGGTCCTAAGGTGACTTAATCTCCTTAAACCACATCTAATACTAAACTATATCTAATAGTTAAGTATTTTTTCTTTTTAAATATCTAATATCCGCCTTAATTCCACCTTATTTTTTCACAGAAACTCAAACCTTAAGTTTGAGCACGGGAACAACAGCCCAAACTGCCCCGTGACACCTCCACTGGGCTTATTCTATTGACTCTCCAGTTCCACATGTTCAATTAGAGTTCAATCTCTAAACCTGGTGCTGGTCCCACCATTTATTCATCAGGGGCTCCCCTGTTGCTCCAGGGGTGTGGTGCCTGTGGGAATAATCTTCAATTTTCTCATGAGTGTTCAAACAGACTAGGTTCTCTTGGGTTCAGTTTCCGGGTCATAACTAGGCACAGATTTGCATCCTAATGAACCCAAGATCTTGTTTACCAGCTCCTATAGGTTCTATCTCAGAAAGCAGAGGGGAACTTACACATAGGTTTAATATGTACTGGTGTCCTAGAGAAGTAGATGCTCTGCCAAATCTGAAAATGTAAAATGTAATGCTGAAATCAAGACAGAGTTACAAGATTTATCTCAAAATTTATTCTGAGAGATATCAGAAGTAACAAACTTGAATTTTTTGATCTATATCAAATAAGTCAGTCTGGGATTGGCCACACAACCCTTCCATTCTGTAGATTCCTAGATATAACACAGGTCTCATCCACTTAGGCTTTTAAAAAATATCTTCCAGCCACTCAGTTGAGTTCTCTCTATACCATTTAATGAGGAATCTAGACAAATTGAGCCCACACGCCATGTCCAGAACCAACACAGAAGTGGCTTTTCTTCAGATCCGCCTCAGAGGAATGATTTCAAATTCAGAGAAAAGGACTTGCCCTGATACCTGGCTCAACAGGGCTGTGCTTTCTTTGTAGATGTATTTCAATTTTTTTTTAAAAGATTTTATTTATTTATTTGAGAGAGAGACACACACAGCGAGAGAGGGAACACAGCAGGGGGAGAGGGAGAAGCAGAGCGGGGAGCCCGATGCGGGGCTCGATCCCAGGACCCTGGGATCATGACCTGAGCTGAAGGCAGACGCTTAACGACTGAGCCACCCAGGCACCCCAGTAGATGTATTTCTAAACCAAGAGCTGTCCTGGCTTTGTGGTGACTCTTCTGGCCCGTGGGTATCTGGATAGACCTGTCATTGGAAGTGAACCAGAAAGAAAATCTAGATTTTGGCAAGTTATGCAATCCTCACAAATGTTCTTTGTGACTACTGTCTTTGGTAAATTCCAATTTGCAGGCACACGTAAGCATTTTTGCAGTTAGGAAATGAGGGAAGAATGCTGAAATGCCTTTGGAAGTAGAATCACTAGGATGTAGGCAATGACTCTTGCTATGGAGAGGAGGATGACACCATTGTTTCTAGCTTGGGCAAGTGGTGGATGATAATGCCACTAACTAAGGCAGGGAACACAGGGGTGAGGGGGGTGGTAATAAGCACCGTGTTTGTGCACACTGGGTTTGGAGGGCCAGTAGGACTTCCAAGTGGGAATGTCTAACTGGTGTTCAAAATGTATTTCAGGATTTCTAAACCGAAAATATGGGATATAGACTTGGGAGTCACCTGTCCACATTTAGCAGGTTATTAAATCTTGTGTGTGAATGAAATCATCCAATAGAAAGTATAGACTGAGAAAAATAAGAGGTTAGAGGTCAAAAACTTGGGGGACACAGTTACATTTAGGAAATGGATAGGAGATGAGCCAGAAGAAGTTGCTGCCAAAAATACAAGAGAGAACCAGGAAAGAGGGCCTCCGGAGGTAAGGCAGGGAAGTGTGGTCAACAATGACCGGTAGAGCGGGATCAGAGGAGCTGCTGGACCTGACAGTGCAGATCCAGAAACCCATATCTGAAACCTGTGGGCCCATGCTTCAAAATCCAGCAGTTTCTAGATGTTAGAAAGGTAAAACAGAGCATATACCAAATATATTAATATGTCTGCAGTAAGAAGTATGAATAGTTATACCATACCAGATGAATAAAAATTGTAAGTAGACTTAGGTCAGGTCTAGTCGGGTTTTGCTGCCTAATAGTACAGAAAAAAGCTAAGTTTTCAGAGCATTTGGACTTGAGAGCTGTGGATAAAGCACTGCGGATCCACTGTTGCAGGAGGTCAATGAAGAGGAAGCCAGACCACAGCAGATGAAGATACAATTGAGAGACCAGAAGAAAAGGCAGATAATGTTTTTTGATTATAGGAATGAGATCAAGGGAAGGATGGTTTGAAGGAGAAGCCACATTGAGGAAATGATCGTTATTTTTAGGCTGTTGGAGCATTTGAACTGTTCTGTAGGTGAAGAGCAAGGAAATCATGGATAAATGGAAATATGGACTAATGGAGAAACATGTAAGATAATAGAAATAATGGAAGGTAAAAGACTCTAGAAGAGAGGGTGGCCCAACGGCACAAGTAAACCTTGGAATGTGGCCTCCAAACAGGTGGGAGACATGCTTCCTCCTAGACTGGACCTAAAGGTACAAGGTTAGAATAAAGGAACAGGGAATTCAGAGATGAAAATTATGTATAGTGCATGTGTATTACTTTTCCAAGATAATCAGTCTCTTTGTAGCTTATTGATGGAGTAAACCTCATTGAAAACTTCGTATTCCCCCATCTTTATCAGAGAATAACAGATGAATTTCTCTCATCTACTCAAGCAAAACATTCATGTTCATTCATTTACATTTGTCCATATTAGACATTTCCATTCATAATTGTCTTGGTTGAATTTTTCTTTGGATTGGTGTACTTTATTCAAAAAGACAGTAATACAATTGGTCAATATAAATGGTGAGTTGGCTAATATAAATGAGTCTAAAAATATGCCAATATTATATATTAATTACATATATTTATTATAAAAATATTCTTATAAGGAAATCAAAACTGCCTTCTCATATAAATTGTCATTATTAATACACAAAGTTTCTCTCCACATGGATGATTTAGATTTTAGGAATCATGCTTTTATTCAGTTTAATATATGGAGGAATGCCACACAGGGAAAAAGAAAAAAAGTTTCATTTCTTGGAGCAGCTCTTGACCAAGTAAGAGAATGATTCATATCCCTTTCCTGTGAATATTTCTGTTTCTTTCCTTTCCACTGATTTCACCTGCTTTAGAAAGTCTGCAGTGACAGTTTATTAAATCATCACTTCATGGTTAAAAAGTGCCAATTGCAGCAGCAGGAATCCACATTACCCTGGCCTACATTCCACAGTAAACGAAAGCAGGCAGCGAGTAATGTATTTACAGTACGGCGGATTTATTGGTAGCACATTTTTTCTCTGCCTCTCCTTAATCCCAGCTCCTGTCTGTATAGTTGAGAACTGCAGCCTTTTAGGGTATTTAGAAACTACAGGCCGCTTTGTATGGCCATGATCTTCACACAGCCAAATCAGTCTTTCACCCTCCAGATAAACATTTAGTTTGATTTACAACTGGAAATTTCTCATATTTTACCCTTCGAATCCCCAAAAATACTACATAGCAGAGGGCAAATGTTCACTATTAGGTTAAGTTTTTTCTAATTTTTGTGAACCACTGATCTTTTTGAAGTTTTTTTTTTTTAAGGTTTTGTTTATTTATTTGACAGAGACACAGTGAGAGAGGGAACACAAGCAGGGGGACAGGGAGAAGCAGGCCTCCCGTGGAGCAGGAGCCCGATGTGGGGCTCCATCCCAGGATGCTGGAATCATGATCTGAGCTAAAGGCAGACAAGTGCCCCGAAGTGTTTTTTTTTTTCTTATAAAAATTCAAATGTTCAAGTTCCTGTGGATGTTATCTTTTAGCTCATAAAAGTTCAAATTGAGTCAAGATCCTACTCTCTGTACCAAATTCCACAACTATAACTTCATCAGGACTTAGAGGTCTAGACTAAGAACACATGTGATATGCAAGTTAAATCTGATCTCCAAAAGCAGTACAAAGAGAGTGTCAGTTCTATATAAACTATACACTAATGGGGAAGTAATGCTTGGTCAAAAGCAAAAGCTTTCCTTGTCTTTTTCTGAGGTAGAACTCTAGCCTGAATCCTAATTTTTTTCCCCAGCATCATTTAAGATGCAAGAAAATTACAGTGTCTACCAAAGGGATTCTGGTACTTACCACACCTTCATTGTGGTAGGAAAACCTTTCAGCAAGACAGTAGGACTGAGAAGGACCTCTTTATGGGGAAACTGAGCCAAAGAAGCACTTTACCTTGCTCCTGGAAGGAGACTTTGTCATAGAAATCTGGTGCTAATAATAGGCGAATTACCTTGGTATTTTCCTCAGTGAGAAATGAGGTGTCAGATTCGCAGCCTACTGTTTTATTTTGCCAAAGTAAATTCTAAAAATGTACTGGGTATCAGGGACCAACTGTAAGTAGGTCTCTTTTAGCTGACATTTTTGTCCCTAGTTGTCATACTCTTATATGTCAGGAGGCCCTGAAACCTAATCTACCAGAAGCCACATCACTAAGAATGACAAAATGGTAGCATTTATCTAGCATTGACTAGTAACAAGCACTCTCATAAACTTTACATGTGGTGACTTCTAATGATGGGTAGATTCTTCTTGCTCCATTTTCTCCCCAGAATAACTATGAGTGCCTTTTAGACTAAAACTTTGTTCTCCTCTTAGATATTCAAGAATTTGCCTTTCTTGTGGTCTCCCTTAATTTATAGGCCATTTATGCCTACATTATCTAGGATAACATATTTTTCATTGCTCTCAATGGACTTTTAATCTGAATATCAAATGGCAGCTAACCACCTCAGGCAAAAACTGATTTGCTGGTTTTCCTTCTTTTTCTTTCTTTTTTTTTTTAAGATTTTATTTTTAAGTAACCTCTACACCTAGTATGGGGCTTGACACAACCCTGAGATCAAGAGTCGCATGCTCTACTGACTTGTGTTTAATGACATTAGTTATTTCCTCTTTTTTCCCCCCTCAAGGGAGGCTTCATAAAGAACTGTGACCAATTTTGTTTAACTGCCACAGAACCTTCCTTACACAGTGACTTTTTTCATTTTGAAGAAAACAGTCATCTTCTTGGCTTTACTCTTCAGCCATTGTGAAAATACCTTTGCTTTATTCATGTTTTCCAGGATATTTTATCTGTGGGTTAGGTTTCATGCCAGATGTGGCATTTAGAGTACAGTGTTTTATAATCTTTTTCCTTTCAGTTCCAAGAGATGTGCTCCTTCCCCCTAAACCAGACCCTGAAGTCTCTCAGAGCGAACCTGGTAAATAAATAGTTTTATTTTCCCCATTAGGAAGTGTGTTTTTCAAAAAATGTTCTTGAGATAAATGCATTTTTTAATCATTGTGATATGGAAGAAGTTTGGAGAAAATTATAGATATAGAATGTGTATTTTCTTTTGGTGAAGATTTAATCTTATAATCTGCTTGAATTTTTTTTCTCTGGTTAGAATGAAGGAATAGTATATAATTAGTTTTCCATGGAAGTGTTTCCATCGAAAAGGAGATCATGCTAAAATTATAAGACATGCTTATTAACTGAGCCAACCACTTTTTACCTTCTTTCAAAATGTAAATAGAACTACATTCCAACTGTGGGTGTACTTTAAGTCAAAAATGTGCATGCCTACTCAAAAATTTTTCTCAAAGTCACAGTGAATGAGATCTTTAAAGTTTTAGCTAAACTAAGTTTCCTAAGTGGCATCTAATATATAGAATTCTCTCATATTTATTATGATTCTTCGATAATGTTTAAATGTTCAAATAGAAACACACAAATGATGTTTACTTCACCAGGTAGTAATTTCCATAAATATATTTCCTTGATTTGCTTTTGGCCTAGTTCTGCAACCTGTTACCTTTAGAACTGATCCACCAGAGACAACAATAGGTAATGGTTTTCCCCTACCAACCAACTCTAATAGTTTTCTTTGCTACCTTCCAATTGCAGGTCTTTCTCAACTTACCATACTGAAACATCATCTCTTCTCAATCCACCTCATCATCTCATTCTCATTACTCTTACTCTTTCCAAAATAGAAAAGCGATGGCTTCACTGTTGTAAAGGCTTTGCTCTGAAGACCAACTTAAGACAACTCATTACTTCCGTGTTCAGAACAATTCCATGTGCTCATGCCCATCTAGTTAACATTTTCTGCATGTTTAGTGGTTCTCAGCTGTAGTGTTATAACACACTAGCATGTGACAAGTTATGAAAGGTTCTGGTAAGCAATTATTATTAATATTGGTCAAAATACTAAACTTTGCCAATGCTTAATTTTAAAAATAAACTTGAGGAGACTCCAGATGACCGCTACAAGAATGAATATTTTCACTCACTTTGTAATCCTGTGTGTCCTTGTGGATGGGAAAGAGAGATAGCTACAGCTGACAAACCAGGACTGTTTTTAACTCATACCCCATCTTAACCAGGGATGGTCATGAAGAGTGTCAAGCCCCGACTGTTATTTTTTATCTGTCCTGGTGGGGGAAAAAAAACAGTTGAGAACCATTATTCTTATATTCCACAGTCATTTTCCTGAAGGTTCTGTGTACATCTAACTTTCTTCTTCATGACCCACCTAATGTTTTCCTTTTTCTGTTTCAAATGAAGGAATCTCGTGTAATATTATTCTGGCCTGGTGCTGGCTTTTGCATCTGAAGATTGACAACGCTGGTGCCTTTCTTTTGCAGCTCCTTTAGAGACACGAGGCAGCCCTTTCATACCCATGATTTCACCAAGTACTACTAGTGAAGAGGAACTGCAAGCCACTCTGGGTAAATTTTGTTTTCATATTTCAGTCCAATGAGGACCTACCTTTTAGGGATTGCCCTTGAAATAGCTATGCGTGCATTGTGTTTATGGGATGTTTCCAAACAATAGAGGGTCTCTTTTTACCGTTATTAAAAGACATCCATTTCACTTGATTCTTTTACATTAACTGTATATTTGTCCTTCTAATATTTATGCTGGTTTTCAATAGAAATTAGAATATTTTAAAACATCTTGACAAAATTTTAACTTTTCTAAAACGAAGAATATTCTCACAGTGTATCAGTGCTATACTTTTTGGTTGCTTTTTTTCCATATTTGAAACTGCCATTGGGAAGAAAAATTTCATTTTTAATTCATTGACTATTTTATGGGTGCTAAATAAAATGCTAAGCAATGGGAGTTCCAGAAAAGAAACTGTTTTAAGGGTGAGTCCTGACTCTGGAGAGCTCAGCATCTAATATGAAGAAACAGAATCAGTGATAGTAGTGCTTCCTCAGTGCCCTGCAGTGCACTATGTGTGATGTTTTCATTTAAGCCACACAACAATTGCCCCATTTACAGATTACAAAATTGAGGCATAAAGAGGTTTAAAAACTGGGCCCAGTCACACAGCTAATGTCAAAGCTGGATTGGAACCCACATATTCAGTCACCTGAGCTCCTGGGATTCACCTCGGTGTTGTACAAACGAGTGTGATAGAGAAATGAGCAACATGTTAAAGAAGCCAACTACTGGGTGCATCAGGGGACGCTTTACAGAGGAGGTGATATTTACCCCGAATTTTCAAGCTGGAGTGAGAGTTGAAGTTAAAGATGTGAAAGGTTCTTTCAGGCTAAAGACAGATGGGAGAGAGGCAATTCAGAGAATGGTGGTCAGGCTAATCTGATGAGCACATGACTTGCCTGGAAAAACGAGCATGGCTAGATGCATCAGGAAGGTTGGTGGGGATGAGTGGTCCATGCTTTCAGGAGTTCAGGACCAACACATTCACAGCATGGAAAACCCCAGTTTGCCTGATCCTCGATTGAAAATGAATCAGAAAACAAGAATTTCCAGCTGTGTTTGTTGATTCCTTGGTTCCTCTGCCCTGTCCACAATGCATCTCACATGGCTGTGTTTAAATCAGTGGCCTTATTTTCCTCCTTCCATCCCTTTTCAAGTAAATCTATCCTTTGTGTGTGTCTACTGAGATGCAGTTACTGATCACATTTCAAAAGGAAATCCTTTTTAAAGGAACAAATTTAAAACTGAGCAAGTACACCCTAATTTCCAAACATTCATCTATTCTAACCATACTCCACAAAGTGAACATCACCCATGACAGCAAAGTCAAAAGTACTTTTCAAGAACCACTGCTAGATATGCTGTCTAACTTCTACTCCCTATTTATTTTAATGTACCTTTGTTTATTGAAGCAAGAACCATCACCTGCCAACGGTCACAAGTATGTCTGTTATGAGCAAAATCCAGATTATAAAGCAGGGCAGAAAAAAAAAGGTGACAGTGTATTCTATGCCCCAAGTATTTTCTTGGATACAGGGTGTGGTAAAGTGGCAAAGTATAATTTGCTATGTTTATATGATGCTGTGATGACTTCGAGATAATACGGGAGTAGAAGTAGTGCCACACTTATTTTTTTTTATTTTGCCAGGAAAAATGTGTATGTCAATAAACTTTGACTCTCACATCACATAAATAGAAGAATGTTTATCCTCATACGGTGTAAATGCACCTGTTTTCATACAATGTATTTCTTTTCAAGCTCATATAAATAACTTGTGGAGTTTATGGAATAGAGAGGAGGCATGAAGACAGTAATGTATGAAAACAGTTAAGAGGCACAGTTTGAGAACAGCCATGTCCGGGATCATGAAACAATAATCGTGAACTCAAAGCTTTTGGAAATCCTTATAATAACCATTAAAATAATAGAGCAAGAAGATAGCAAATATAATAAATGAGTTATTAGGGGCGCCTGGGTGGCTCAGTCGTTAAGCGTCTGCCTTCAGCCCAGGTCATGATCCCGGGGTCCTGGGATCGAGTCCCACGTCGGGCTCCCTGCTCCGCGGGAAGCCTGCTTCTCCCTCTCCCACTCCCCCTGCTTGTATTCCCTCTCTCGCTGTGTCTCTCTGTCAAATAAATAAAATCTTTAAAATAAAATAAAATAAATGAGTTATTAAAATGTACCTTTAACTTTGAAATTTTGTGATGACAAGGCTTACTTATAAAAGCAATTTCCCATGGGGTGGGAAAAAAAAGTGTGAGGTTTTTTTGACATGTTCATGATGATAATTACTGAAAGCCAGCCATCTTACTGTGTTTTTCCCCAGCAGAAACAGACCAATCCACCCAAGGATTCTTCACAACTAGGATTCCACTAACAACTGAATTGGCAAAGACAACTCAGGGTAATGCTGCTTCCCCACTTCTGCATAGTAAACCATTTATTTTCATTTTTAATCAGGAAAGAAATTTTCTTTTCAGAATGTCAGTTTTCATCACAGTGAATTAGTTTTCTTCGTTTTGTAGGTGCAGGACATCCGCCGAATAGGAATATTTATATGTACATCACTCGAATGTAGGGAAGACCGTTTCTTTATTTAGAACTTTGCATTTGAATGTTGGGTTGACCATGTGATGCTGAGAACTAAGAATGAAAGCCTCCTCTCACCATGCTTTTTTAGTTTGTTTAACCTCCATTTGCCTCATTTTCCACATCTGATAAATAAGAACCTGTGTTAGCTTTTTTCTCCTCCCCATTCTCCTCCCTCTCCCTCACCCCCTCGCACTCTCTCTCTGCCTCCCTCTGTCCCATCTCCTCTACTCCATAAGGACATTGATACTGTATCCTGAGGAAGGAAACTTGTAAGGAGAAGAATCAATTTTTAAAGATGACTTAATATTTAAACATCGAGGGAGGGTTTGGGGAAGATGTCCTTTTATTTCTTCCTTCCTACTTCTTGGGAAATGAACTTGCCTACACAAAGCTCTATCTCATGTTCTCAGTAGTCTATCCTTTTTGTATTTTTCTATCCTACTTAGCTTATAACCAGTTGTGGATTTCTGGGATTTTTGTGGATTTTTTTTTTTCTTTCTGTTCTAAATGATCCCTTTTGTTCATCTCTACATCTTTCATATGGTAGGAAGTCTAAAACACAAAAGTAAACTTTTTTTAAGGAGTTGGAAGACACATTTATTTTATTTATTGTCAGTTATAATTTGTAGAGAAAATCTGGTGTAAGAAATTTGAAATAATAAGAAAAATTATTAAAAAATATAATTTTAAGGTATTTTATAATAAGAGCAGTACATATTCTAAATAAACATGACTAGAGCACTTTATGGCATAGGATAGTTCTTGTAAATTTTCTCAATCTTTTCTTACTTGTTTTGTTTAATTTTTTATTATGTATTAAATGTTTATTACTTACATTGTTACCTTTCTATTTATTAACTTTTTATTTATTTATAAATCCACACAGAAGAAACCTAATATAATGGCAGCCCTCCCATATCTTCATGACCAGCTTCAACCATTAACAACAGATGGTCAATCATGTTACATCCATAACACACCCTCATTTTTGTATGTTTATTTTTTTATGTTCTTGCTTAATAGAAGCAATTAATGTCTTAATAGAAGATAGTTGATTCTCATAATGAAATACATTGTTTTTGCAGCAAAATATATAAACATTTATAATAAGCAACATAAAAAAGACTGTTCAGTTCAGATTGTGTTGCCAGATGAAGAAAAGATTTCAGCTTTTTAAAGCGTTATAGATTTCAGAATTGAGAATAAAAGATTGGAGGCCCATTTTTTCCTTGCTTTGTTTTTTCTTACTTTAATGGGAATGTCAGTACTTATTAGTGTATGTGGAATTTTTATCAAATTCTTTCTAGAACATGGTTCTACTAGACAGGAATTTTATAGTTGGTGGGGTGTATATCCAGGATCTGATATCATTATATGAAATGTCTTAATATATCTATTCAATGTATTCTATGTTCTGAGGTTCATTAGCTTGAGCCTAAACTGTGCTGCCCTAGGACTCATACTTTTTTTAGGCTTGGACCAAGGATCTTTAGAGTGAGTTCACCAGGGATT
Source organism: Neomonachus schauinslandi (assembly GCF_002201575.2). Classification (NCBI taxonomy): domain Eukaryota; kingdom Metazoa; phylum Chordata; class Mammalia; order Carnivora; family Phocidae; genus Neomonachus; species Neomonachus schauinslandi. The sequence continues at coordinate 47,022,724 of NC_058403.1, read as the reverse complement.
CACTGGGATGAGGCGACAAAGAACACCCTAGGAAAGAACCCATCTTAAGGGTGGGAGTAGCATTAGCCATCTGGTCCAGCCCAATAGGCCTGCATTACCAAGAGGGTCCACTTTCACAAAGGCATGCTGTGCGTCCCTAGATCACCTTCATCAAACCCTCATAAATGTGTGCCTGAGCTCTGTGGAAGAGGAAGTCAGCTGTTTTGTTGTGTTTTTAGCATCAGGCATCAGAGACGTAAGACAGCACACAGCAATTTGAGAGAGGTGCTAGGGGGTGAAATGACTCCTCTTGGTCTTCACACTCTCCCCATGCATGGACCATGACCTGTGTGGCTTTTTGATCTCTAAACCCTCCACGATGGGAGCCAAGTGCTCCAAAGAAATTTTGTGCCTAAAACCTCTGACATAGAGCCTGCTAGTAGAATCTCCAACCCCTGTTCTCTGGGACACCCTTGTTCCGTTGTCTACTAAGTTCCCTGCAGCACGCCATAACCCAAAACCTGAAATAGTCAAACTCTTCTTTGCCTTTCTCACACTGTAATAGAAATCCACTTGACTAGACATACTATGGGGACACTGTTTATTTTACTTATTTCCGCTCCCTTATCCCTGCCCCACCCCAGGGAAAGTTACATCTTCCTTACCCTCTCCCTGTGCTGGGCAGAACATGACAACTTCAAGGTGTTTCTCCTATAATCCTGTTTGTTTCATTTTGATGTTATCTTCATGCAGTATTTTTTTAATGCTCTTAAATAGATTTTTATAAAACTAGGTACAAAAGCATCCTTTAAAATTACTAGTCATTAAAAACTATGTGGACATATGTTCACAAAGCACTTTTTTTTGTTTCAGTTTAAAATTAAAGCCCTAGAGCAGTTTTCTCAAGGCCACGTGTTATTCAGTGATGAACTATATGAGTAATTCACAGTCTGAACTTAAGTTATACTCCAGTGCTTGTATGAAAAATTCTGTCTAGATTTAAGTAAAGATTGTGGGGAAAAAATAAAGCAAAAATTCTGATCCTATGAAATAGGCTTTGAAATACTGAGTGTAGTCCTGATTATTTCTGTGTTATTTATTTTCTGTGTTCTGCTTTATATCCCTTTCCTGTCTAAAGTTTTAAAACTCATATTTGTCCTAGAAGGAGACTAATAACCATGATCCTTGCATTTCTTTAAGCTAAAACAATCTAACATTAAAGAAATTAAGATGAAAAACTGAAATACATTCAATTCACAGGGACTCCTACCACTGTCAAAGAGAATTTTGAAGAAAAACATTTGCAAATCATCATTACACCATTTGAGGGTATAATGAGAATTAATTTTTTATAACATCAGTACCTCTGTTCACTCTAGCTGCTACATTTTGAAAGGTCCACACTAAACCTACAGAGAATTTCAGTATGCATCTGCTGTTTTTGGCCTGAAGTATGGCAAAATTCTGCTCATCACTCTTCACATTGGAAGCTTATAAATGAGCTACAGTATAATCTGTTTCACAGGTGTATTTTTTTTTAACTCGGTAGGCAAGGCATTGCTGATTTATGATTATATAAATACCCACTCAAGATGTGAACAAAATCATCAAAATGATGTAATCTACTTACATAGTTTGCAAGAAAAATTTTTTCCAGTCTTAGCTAAAGCATTACCAGGAGAGTTAGTGGTAAGGAGGCAGTGAGCGCGGAGAAGAGGGAAGGGAAAGATGGAGGAATTCCAGGATGAAAACACACTTTAAAATCTTAGGAAGCAAAAGTATTTCAGCTCAGTTTCTCAAGAATTTGCCTGCCTACAATAGTCGCTCATTTTTTAAATTTATTCAGCAAGTCTTCATTAGGAGTCCTCACCATGCCAGGCCCTGAGTAACAGGAGCAGGAAATGACAAGGTGGTATGTTGCTCCCAGGGCCTGTCCCAGTTCTTGCTCCTTGCTCTCCCTCTCTTGATAGGCAGGGCAACAGAAGTCATTGTCTCCCATTCCTAAAGCTTTAAGGGATAGGACTAAGCGAGTATTCATTTCAGGGTTCATGAGCTAGGACAGTTTGATAGAGACCACGTGTTCCCACTCTTTCAACCTACCTAAAAATATATACTTTTTTTTAATCTTTAAGATTACTGTCTTCTTTGGCAAAATAATGTTCCACTCTGACTTCCCAATTGAGAGATGTGGATGGATGGATGGCTAGTTGGCTTATATGTTTACCATGTTAAGCAACCGTTGGGTAAAATAAATGCCCTTGAGAAAGATGGACTAAATGGAGACTAATCCTTTACATACATTACAAATGACTTATCCCACTCTGTGTGCCTTTATTTCCAATCATGAATGTGTTTGCTTGTTTTACTTTCCTTCAGCAGCAATACTGTAATGCATAATTGCAGGTTTCAGAACATCCTTTCCACTTCTATGCAATGTGTATGAGTTGCTGGTCCCTGGGATGCTAAATCCCATTTAATGGAATGTTGGTTATTAAATACGAAGCTTTTCCTCTGTTTCAGCACCACACAGATTGTATACTCCTCCTGTGAGGCCCAGAATACCAGACAAAGCACACATCAGACCCAGTAAGTTGTTTCTCTTTCCAGTGACCTAAATAATCAGCACACCTGAGAAGGTATAAAATGTGTTGAAACAGCAACATACACCAAGGGAGGGAAATATATCTCTAAATGGCAATAAAGGATGTGCAGAAATTCAGATCCTTGTGGATAAGTGGAGAGGAAATGATGAATCCATGGTAATGATGAGATGTGACTAAGGTTTTTAAGGATGACCAGATATAAAGACTCCCTTGGAACTTTATCAATAGAGAAGTATTTTTAGAATAGCATTTGTGTGTAAATCTCACACATACTCCTTCAGTTTTCCATGGCAATTATAGGAATAGCATTAGAGTCAGCTGTTCAGATACTACTAGCTCTCAAATGTTATTGAAGAAGAGATGGTCTCTTCTAGTATAAAAGACCCTTTTTCTGGGAGAACATTTTTCCTTGATTCCTCCAGATGATAAAACACACACACACACACACACACACACACATTTTACAGGTCATATACAGTAAAAATGATAATTAAGCATTGGAAAATACTTTACATTTATTGAATTCTCCAAAAGTTCTAGGATCTCCCTCACTGGAGCTTGTTAATGAAAAGTTAACTTGGACAGGTTGATTTGGTTCATGTAAATTTCTCCTATGCTAAAGCATAAGTTGGACCAAAGACACTGACATTTTCTGTCCTTTTGTTGCTGCAATTCTAAGTCTTCTTAAAGTTCTAAATAATGAAGCTGCATTATAAATTAATGTTCTTTGTGTACATCTCTCCAGGCATGTGGGAAAAGAAACAATTATTTTTATCCTTTGGTTTATGGAGAGTCCATGTGTTTTTTGTTTTTTGTTTTGGGGGGCTTTTTGCAGTAATTTTTCCAAGACCTAAAGGTAATTAGGCACAGACATCTTTTATAAACAAATGTATCTCCATGTGCCCTCTGTACCATGATAGCTGTTGAGAGCTTAATGTGTGGCTGGTTATATTAAAGGTTTCTATAAAATAATGAAACTGTAACAATAATGGCTAACACTGACTGAGGGCTTGCCATGTGTCTTGTGGGGTACAGTTGAGGAAGCCAAGGCATGAGAAGAGCTAGGAAGTAGATTTGAAGGCAAGCAATCTGGTCCAGAGCTTGCGCTCTCAACCACAATATACTTCATGCTTTTTCTTGAAGAGTCTTCCAGAGGCTAAGGCAGGTTACCTCTTAAAGTGCTGGTAATGCTCTGGCTCTTCATAGAGCAGGAGAGAAATTAAAATGATTTCATCATACTCTATGTTCAATAATGGACTTGTACCAGGTTAAGAGGGAACACCTGTATGTGGAGACCCCTGCAAAAGACCCATCAACTTATGAGTTATGAATTAAGACCTTGGCATATAAAGACACTTAAAGTTTTGGTTTTTCATTGGGTGTATAGGTAGTCCTGAGCTTTCTTCAGTTCTGTTTTGGAATGTATCTAGTGCTTAGAAATTAAGTGAGGGATTTCCCATTTAGACATATAAATTCCCTTGCCAGTTAGTTCTTCAAGCCAGTGATTACCTCAGAGTAAAAAATCAGGTCTCTCTTCCCAAAATCAAGTCTATGATTTTTAAACTAAAATTGTGGTTTCCATATTCTAAGCAATAGTTTTTGATGAGCGATAATTTTTCTGTTGCCTAGTTAAATGACTTCCAATTCTTTGGGAACTTTTGTTTGCCTTGGTTGCAAAGTTTTAACAAGAACATTTCTAACCTATTTATTTCCCACTTTACTGTAGTTCTGAATAAGACAACTATAAGACCTAGTAGACTCAAACCCAGTAGGACTCCCAAAGAGAATGGAATGGAAACAGGTAACGATCACAAATTTATTTCCTTTTGATCCTCTCCAAACTCGAAATGTTTTCATTCAAAATTTGTACGTTTGTTGAATTCACACTTCGATTTCTTTTTACCAGTTTTGGAAGTTCTTAATAGAACTGGAATTGGAAATTGTAACTCATTCCAAAATCAAAATTTGCAGTGTCTCTGAAAACACTGAAAAAGAATTTTTCTTTTCTAAACTCAGTCCACTAAATCATATATAGTCTTGATTCTTGAAAATATCCTGATTAAATATATTTTTATATATATTTAATATATAATATAAATATATTAACTATATAATGTATAATATGCATTATTGAATGAAAATATCAAAATAGCTATTTTCTCTAATTTCAGAAACACTTTCCATACATAGGCTCAGTCTTCAAGACTATAATCACTTTGTTTTTAAGTTGGTAATTTCACGAGTACCATTACAATTTTTTTATAAGACCTGCATTTGTTGGCAGTGTGGAACATGATATTCTAACAGAGAAGCTAGCAGTTGATCATACTGGCTACAGGCATAGTAACATTTCCAAATCATTCAGCTTAATTCAGGAATTAAATGACATTGCCTTAATCCAGCCAGATCTGTGGGAGTAGGAGTCCTACAGATAACTAAGACAATCATCTGATAAAAGTTCAAACACCTCACTCACTAAGTGGATAAATGGTAGTTATGAGATGCCCTAATATGGGATTGCATCATTTCCTTGCTTTACTTACTTACTTACTTACTTACTTACTTACTTACTTACTTACTTATTTATGAGAGAGAGAGAAGAGGGGAGGGACAGAGGGGGAGAGAGAGAGAATCTTAAGCAGGCTTAATGCCCAATGTGGAGCCCCATGCAGGTCTCGATCTCACGACCCTGAGATCATGACTTGAGCCAAAACCAAGAGTTGGACACTTAACCAACTGAGCCACTCAAGCACCCTGCAATATTTTTTTATTTTTTTATTTTTTTAAAGATTTATTTATTTGAGAGAGAGAATGAGAGAGAGAGAGCACATGAGAGTGGGGAGGGTCAGAGGGAGAAGCAGACCCCCCTCTGAGCAGGCAGTCCGATGCGGGACTCGATCCCGGGACTCCAGGATCATGACCTGAGCCGAAGGCAGTCGCTTAACCAACTGAGCCACCCAGGTGCCCCTGCAATATTTTTTTAAATAATACAAATCATGTGCTTGCTTATGAAAAGAGCATGGAAATTAGAATTTCGTTAATGCATATTTAATGCATGATGGTTCCCTAATGAGAGTGAGATGTGAATAATACCTGAAGATATTTGGTCTAAAAATCATTTAGATTTGTTTTAAAATGTTTTTTCTACTAGGTTTTTACAGTGTGTGAAGTCCTAGGAATCCACTTTCCTTCAAACCAATTAATGAGGCAATTACTATAAATCCCTGACTCACGAAAAGCAAGAAAGCATTCCAATATTTATTTGTGCTCAGCTCTTCTTTTTATTATTCCAACTGTGGGATTAGGCAATGCATAGTTTCTCGGATTGACATAAACAATCTCGCTCTAAACAGAACCACCTTGTTAATAGTCAAAGCACTTCCCTGGAGTTTGTCCAAGTAAAAATAGAAGAAAGCATTTGTGTCAACAAAGCAAATGAAAGAACAGGTAGCTATGATCAAACTTGAAAGTGATTAACTTTCAGTGTAATCAAGTACTGATTCTCACTAGGAAAATGCTAATTGTCTTCCAGAAGGAAAACAGCATTATTATAAGTTTATCTGCAATATAAACATTTCTTTCCAGAGCCCCTTGTAACACAAACTGACATCTATTACCCTTTTGTGTAGATGAAATCAACTTTGTAGTATTAGCTCATCTAGTTAAACTGTGGAAGAACGTCCTCTTAACAGAGCTTCATTTTAATTGTTGGTTGCTAGTAGAAATGGGCTGGTGAGCACAGGTAGACAAAGCTGAGCTCAGTTTCTGCCTCTCTTGCTCTACTTCCATCCTCCAACCAAAATGCATTGCACCCATTCTACTGTCTGTTGAGATTCCCCTTTGGGGAATGCTGCCCACCTGTGGGGAATGAAGTCAGCAGACAGCATCCTCTTTCAGCTCCTTCAGAATCAGCCTCGGCTGAGAGAGCTTTGACTGGGGGTCAGGGTGATACATCTCTGGGTCTACTACAGATCACATAACAACCAAATGATATTTGCTTCAGGAATGCAAGGTTGGCTCAACATTCAAACAAATTTGTATAATTCACCACATTAACAGAGAAAAGGAGAAAAATCATACCATCACCTCAATAAATACAAAAAACAACCATTAGACAAAATTCAAAATCCATTCATGATGAAAACTCTCAGAAAACTAGGAATAGAAGGAATTTTCCTCACTCTGATAAAGGATATCTGTGAAAAACCTGCAACTAACATCATACTTAATAATGACAGTCTGAATGTTTTTCTCTTCACATCAAGAACACAAGCATTCCTACTTTTACCACTTATGCTGAAAAGAGTAGTGGGGTATTCAGCCAATGCAATAAGGCAAAAAAGGAAGTAAGTGGTATAAAAATTGGGAATCATAGATGACATGTAGGATATAATGAATGGAAAATTTAATAGCTCTTGGACTATTTGCCTAGGAAATAAGGTCTTTAAGAATTCGTGAGAAAAAGAGTATCTTAAAATCTATTCTCTCCAGATTACTGACTTACGTGAGTCCACCTTACTTTGATTCTTCATAGTTTTGTTCTGGCTTGTTTACCAGAAATGCAGGTATTTACATTATTTTCTCCTCTGACCCAGTCCCCCAATCTCATCCACACTTACTTCTCACTTCTATTGAGTCTTAATGAGACTTAATTTTTGTGTCACCTGATTCCTAATCAACTTTGACATCTTGCCCAGAATCTTTATCTTTATTATTCATCCATCTCACAGACATTTTCCTGCAGTTTTTCTTGCTAAAATTTTTAGCCCAGATATTTTACATTAAAAAGAAAAATCAGTTGATAAAGGGAGTGTTTAGGATTTATGGGACATATTCTTCATGGTTTTAGGCCACTTAAGATTGTGCCCTTGGAAGACTCAAAAAGAGATTCTGAGGCCTCAAAACAATGGACCTTTGATTATTTAGGCCTCTATAAAAATCTTGCAATGATTTCATAAACCCCAGGAATCTCTAAACCATCTTGAGCCAGGTTTCTTATTTCATAACATCATTACAGATATTTGCCCAGCTTTATATGCATTTCTTAGCTATATTTGTAAATATGCCTCCACTTCAAAGTCTGAAATTAGCCTACAAAGTTTGAGGTTGTACGTAGGTCATTTTTCCAGCACTCTGCTTTTAGAGGTTTTCCAGAGATGTGTTTAGGCTTCACTGATGTGTTCTAAAAATTACAGCCAACTTGAGATCTACACTGCAGAGAGGCAAGAGGCATGCACTAGACCAGGAGATCACACAGGCTATAGTCCCACAGGCCAAATCTGGCTCACGGCCTATTTTCATGAATAAAGTTTTGTTGAAGCATAGCCTGCTTTCATAATAGAATGGTAGAGTGGAACAATTGTGACAGAGAGAGTATGGTCCACAAAGCTGAAAATGTTTACTGTCTGCCCAGCACAGAGTAGGCTGAATTCTTCCATCAATGGTCAGCCTCCAACTTTTTCCTTGTAGAAGGAAGCTGCTGAGCTGTACAGGTACTCTTTCATCCAACCAACATTTATTGAAGGCCCATTATGTTTCAGGCAAAATGTGGTCTGGAAACCAACTTGACACATGTGGTTTAGCAGATATGTTAAATACTTGAACCTGAGACTCCTCTCTCTGCCTCCTAATGAGGAATCCACACTTGACTGCCCCCACAGAGTGTGCCTGACAACCAGAAACCAGACTCCTCCAAGATGAGGAATGTGTTTTTCTGGGCTGTGGCTAAACCTTCCAGTCTGCTGGCTCATCACTCCTGGCTTTGTAGCAAGGTGTTAAGATTTGGAGACAAAGACACAGAGACCAATCATGCATAAATACCACCCCTTTTTGGTCCCAGCGAGTAGTGTCTAATACATTTGGAAATGGATTTTCAGTTTACTGTGTTTGTTTGCAACATTTTTGTTACCATGGTTAAAAATACCCAAATCATTACTTCACTTTTGACAATAAATTGCTAAGGGGTAAACTATGCAAATCCAGAGATTTTTGGAGAACTCCCATATGGCAATTGGGAGGCTCATACTAAAGCTCCCCTTGGTGCTTCCAGAGCCAATACTGCCCTTTCAAAAATATGTTGATTAATCCTGCCTGAGGGAAAAAGAATTCAGGTCACAGCCTGGGCCAGATTGGCTGATTAAGTGCCAATTCCTGAGAATTCTTTCTCCATAGCATCTCTCTTCCTGGCTTTGTCCTTTGCCTGCCCGTTGCCTCTCCGCTACCTCTGGCCTTCACTTGCTCTCTGATTCAGAGCAAAAGAAGTTTACTGGTGTCTGGGCTCTGGTGCTCACATTGCTGCCTGGCTGACACGCAAACCACAGCAAGGTGTAGGCATGGCCAGAATCAGAGTTCATCCCCCTGTCCCAGTTCAATGCCCTGTCCCACGGATGACTTTGGCAGGGTTCTTACCAACATTTTTCTACCCTGTCAACTTTTATCTGTTTCTGAAGGCTGAAGAAAGTCCAGGTTAGCTGTTGATTGATTTGGGTACTTACATTTAAGGATCATAACAGTAAGATGCTTCTGTCTCTATCTATAAAGAAAGTGACACAAGAGCTGGTTTCTGCTGATTTTTCTCTTACTCATAAAGTGGGCTTGCAGAATTCTGGACTTTCTCCTGTATCTCCAATTGACTAGCCCCTGTGGCTTGGAGGACTTGTCCACTGCCAGGATCTGCTGTTCTCTGAGCCCCACATATTAGTGGCATGGTTGGATGACATATGCTTGCCAGGCAGGGCCATTTAGACCACACACAGTGGTGATGCCTCAAACCACCCACAAGGCAGAAAGTAGGACTCTAAAGCTAAAGTCACTTAGCGTCTTTGTGAGGAATAGCAGAAGCAAGAAGCTGACAAGAGGAAGACAGTACACTGTGCTATGTCACTTAGTGGTTAAGAGCTAGGCTTTAAGCTGGGCGCAGGTCGGTCTGAGTCCCAACACTTCCTAGCTGTGAGTTGCTTACTCTTCCCTTGCCTTGGGTTTCTTCATCTGTGGGACCTGAATGGTATCTCCCACACAGAAGGGTTGTATGGATCAAATAAGGCAATGAATATGGAAGGTGCTTTGAACCAAAATACTTTGTTTTTGTTTTTCAGTTAAAAAGATTTGGGAAAATGCTGTGAAGAAGAATCACTAAAGACACACACAGTCTATTAGCCTTCTAGAGCCTTCTAGAATACACAATACATTTTTTACTCTCAAGGAGTAGTGGTAAATCAGGCTTACCGTGCCAGATTATCCCAGTGACACAAATGGAAGTACTTTCCCTTCCTCTGTGCCATGAACAAATGAGTCCTTTTCCAACCAAAACACCCAAATGAGTCCTTTCTCTGACCACATTACACTGAGAGTGAGCACAGGAAGAAGACTAATGAGTCCTTTGTTTTCACCATGCCTGTGGGATTAGCCACAAAATAGTCATTGACCCCAAAAACATATTCTTCCTACTACAAATAAGCAACATTTAATTCATGGCTCCATACAAACATTCTCCATGATTTTATATATTCTCTCTTAACCAAGCAGCAGAGAGTATGGGATTGCAATACTGGGGTTTATAAATTAATGTTAATTATAATTATTATAGCATTAACAATAATTATAATAATAATTGTAATGTTACTGTGTTTAAAATGTTGATTTATAATAATTTAATTTCATCATTTAATGTGCTAATACCTGATTTTTGGCAAGTAAAGCTTCTCCTGTATTTTAATCAATATTATTTTAATGTATCTGCCTGCACATTAAACAAGATCGAGTGTGTAATGTCACTACATGGTGACATTCACTAGAACACAGTGAATAAACTTGTGATTTTGGTTGTCCTTGTTAATGTACAGACTAGTATACTAAATATTCTTATTTTTTAAGTATGTGAATTATAGTCAGGTCCTCAGAGTATGGATTTTTTTTTTTTATGTTGGTCACCATAAAGTACTTCATTAGTTTTTGATGTAGTGTTCCATGATTAATTGTTTGCATATAACACCCATTGCTCATTGCAATACATCCCTCCTTAATACCCATCACCGGGCTAATCCATCCCCCCAGCCCCCTCCCCTCTGAAACCCTCAGTTTGTTTCCGGAGTCCATAGATTCTTGTCTGTTTGTATGGATAATGTCTGTTTCTGTTCTTTCTTAATGAAGACAGCCACATCAGGGAAGATTATTTTATAATGTAAAAGCATAACAATTCAAAAAATAAGACAAAACCCAAATTGGTTCCCCCATCCTTAGGATAGATATTCAAACTCCAAGCATGGGTATTTCGGTGAATGACTAATAACCACCAGATTATATTTGAGAGACTTAGGAGATAAAATATCATACAAAACAATTTTCAAATCAATTTCTTCCAAATAGCAATTTGAAGCTCTGTGCCTGCCCAGGACTAATTTACAAGTCTCAAAGGTACGGATCCAGTGTGTGGCCGAATCAACATAATAGCCAAGGCTTCTCCAGGAATATTTTTAAAGTCAACTTACCAAGGATAAATCCAAACACACTGGAATTTTAAGAGGTTTTAGGGGGTTATTGAAGGGGTTGGAGGAAAACTTTTTTTAAAACCACAGAATGTACTCATGAATATTGGCAAAAAATGGCCAGTCACTGAAGATGAAGTCTGCCTGGTGAGACCGTACCACCGGGAAGGCGGTACAGTGCGGGCATCATGGAAAACTCAGACAAAACCATGATCCATAATCAAACACTAACTCTTCAGAAAAACTATTACAGCTAATGAATATAGGGCTTTGAATATTTTCTATATGCAGACAGGAGAAGCCAATTAAAATGCCTGGGCACAAAAACACCAGTGCCACTGTTCCGCATTGAATGCACATTATCACTGATTACCAAGTTTCTGTGAAAAAACATCTAAGACGTTTTTGCTGTCTACTTACTCCCTTTCATTATGTCTGCTCACAGGGGTCAAGCAAGCACCAAAGCCATCAGGTGCTGGTAAAAATGTGTCAGTGGACTCTACCCACTCTACCAAAAAACCAGGTAAGGAATAAGATACTAACTCCCTTACTTTGCTCTTCTCTGCTACTGCAGTGTCAAATGTTGTAGCAAAAACAGCATCCTCACAGCTCTCAAAGAACCATGCCAACAGTACATGGGTACTGCTAAAGAAACATTCTAAAATACTATCTTTGGGGCGCCTGGGTGGCTCAGTTGGTTAAGCATCCAACTCTTGATTTCAGCTCAGGTCATGATCTCAGGGTGGTGAGATGGAGCCCAGCGTCGAGCGTCAGGTGTGGAGTCTGCTTAAGATTTTCTCTCCCTCTGCCCCTCCCCCACCCTGTGCATGCTCACTCTCGAGCTCTCCCCCCCCCAAAAAATTTAAAAATAAAATATTATCTTTGGGGAAATAAATAGTGCTCTGTGCACACATTAAATATTAACAAGAACCTCTAATGGGGTACTAATTCAAGAATCACTTTGGATAATGTTCTGAGGGGTCACAGTGGACAAATGCTGAAGAGTCACTGTGGGTTCTAGTTTTCATCATGTTCAAGTTTTGTTCTTGTGTGATTTACTATAATATCCTTTAGCCCGATAGGATTTATGTTCCTAATTTAAGACTGTGCTCTATATACTAGGCCAAAATTATGAAGCTGGTGACTTGGAAAGGTTTGTGTTGAGTAAGAATTCTATGCCATTTCAAAGGTTGCTATGAAACCTACTCTAGTGTATTATGCCTGGGCTACAGAGCCATATTCTGTTATCACACTCACTCCCCTGCATGCACACAAGTGCACACTCGCTAGTCTCCCAAGAAGTACTTAAAGTCACAGGGCATTTTCCTAGGTTGCCACTTCTACTTGAAGATTTTTTTAACCAACATATATTATGCAAAGAAAGACGTGAATGTTTAAGCTAGAACACAAGACTTAAAATTTGGGTTAAGGTGGATTGTTCTAGGCACCTCTAGCCTTGCCAGCATTTGTGCAAAGTATGAAAAGATAATTTGTGCATAGTATTAAAAGGTATCTCTTCCCTCTGCCCTTTAGGCAGACTCTTTAGTAAAATGTGCCCTTCCTCTGGGTGGGCAGGCTTGCACCAGGGCTCACAGATGGGTGAGCAGAGTGCGTGTTAAACTTCAGCTCCCACTCACATATCCCTTGCCAGGGCCCTTGTGCAGTGCACAACTGTTCATACTGACCCTGCTCTCCACAGGCACAGGCTGATTGCTTCTGCCATCAAGGCTGCTTTGTTGTAATCTTTTGAGAAGTTCTGAAAGCGTTTATTCAGTTATTATTATATAATAGATTTGGGTGGTGGGGTGGAACATCCACTAAAGGAGAAATTATATCCTTTAACAATTTAAAGCTAAAATGACCTAAGAAATTGTAGTCTGAAAATCAAAGGCAATGGGAGACAGTGAAACTAAGAAAAACTGTTGTACCTATATGAGAAACTAAAGATGTTAAATTCTCTATATCTGTACAGTTTTAAAAGGCAGATAGACCTATAATTAGAGGATATTTTTCCCATATGTTAATGGACTTCATTATTCCTGGGTATATTGCCAACATTAATTTAGAGGAATATCAGAATATATTACTCATAGACACTTTCCTATGGGATCTGTCCTCTGTCATCCACTTGGTACTTATCAAATGTTATATTTTTTAAAACCTGACATGTTTACGGAGTGAATCCTTATGGCAACTTTATCTGTAATATAATCTCGTAGCCGCAATCCCAGGCACTCGCCGCCCACCCTTGCCACCCAGACCTGTGCCCCCACGAAGAAAACCTTTACCACCAAATAATGTCACCGGCAAGCCAGGAAGCGCAGGTATGTCGCTCCTGTACCTTCTCGCTCCGCGATGCTCATTTGCCCAGACAGCCGCAAGCCCTTCTTGGCATGCCAGCTCAGGCGATAGACAAGTCCTTGGTGCATGGGACATGTGCCTGTGTTGGCCCCCAAAACTGGACCCTGTGAGTCCACTGGACACTGGGCTTCTATCCTGATTCTGGGTGCGTGTGGTCCCAGAAACCACCCCTGTGTATCTAGGCCAGTTCGCTTTTTAAACGTTGTGAGACAGAAGCTCACTTAGGCCTTTCAACAAGTGCATTATTTTGGATGAGGTACTGTACGTTGCCAACCTATAGGGGGTAATGGAAAATGTGATACCCCGTCGTCTCTTTACCATTATCTCCTGAAATGAAATCCTGTACATCTCACTGAAAGCTCCCCTGTTCACCAGCCTTCACGCTGGCCCCAGTATTACAGTACTAGCGGAGAGACTGCGGGCTAAAACATGAGCAGCTCTAGCCTATGCAACAGGGCAAGAATATATATTGTAGAAGTCAACAGAACAGATGGTATATTAAGCATCTTTTTCCTTCTTCTTCAGCCATGATCCATGCCTGCTAGTTACTCTCCATGTCAAGCCATTCCATCTCCTTGATATCTTTCCTGTAAAACACCTTCCATCTCATCCCACTGCTCCCTATGTAGTTCACCTGCTCTGCCTTTGCCTACAACAGCTGCTTTTGTCTCTTGACTTCCTTCTTGGTCACCAGACTTGCAACCTGACCATTCATCCCCTTCTCATCTCATCTTATTACTTTCCCAGTGAAAATCTTTCAGTGGGTCCTTGTCACCTAAAAACAATGTCCAAATCTATGGCATGGAAGGCCCTTCATGATCTGGCCTTTCCTGTCCTTCCACAGTCCGCTCTCACGGTACCCCAAAGTACTCTTGGCTCTCACACAACAAGTAGTCTCATGCTTCCCTGGCTTGTCTCTTCCTGCAACCTCTGCCCCAATATAGCTCTCATACCTACCTGCTGATTATTTCACTTCTTTATCGGCACAACCTCTGTGAAGACATTCCTACCCTCCCCTCACCTGCCCTTCATCTTTCCCCATAGACATTACTACTCTGTCTGCTTACTTTCTCTGTGAGCTTATCCAGTTCTTTCACAATATCTACAGTGCTTCAACATATTTGGCTCACACATCTATTTTGATCAAAGACACAGGTTTTGTTTTCTCTCCAAGCCTGTCATATAGTATAAGTGCTGAATAAATATTTATGGAATAAATAAATGGGGAACTTGCCAGTGCTCCTATAAAGCCTGACTGCTTTGGCTCTCCATTACAGGAATCATTTCATCAGTCCGAGTAACTTCTCCACCCCTTAGGGCCACACTTAGGCCTACTGAAGCCCCTTCAGAGAGAACAGAGACAGATGAAAAGCAACCAACAGCTCCTGCCTCAGGAGAAGATCTTGGTTAGTATGTCAGTCACTTCACACTGGATGCTTAGCTATGAAGTGCTAAAAGATTTCAAGTTAAGGGGAAAAGAGTCTCAGTTCTGGATTATCTGTTTTATTCAATTTTATGATTAATATCAGTCCTTTGAAACTTTGAAATTATACTCATGTTTAAAGCTTTGAGATAGAATATGGTCCTTCCCTTCAGAGACAGAGAAGAAGGTACCCAAGTTTTTTAGAGAAGTCTTCCTGAAAAGATCTAGGTTACCCAATGTTTCTCACTAAATCAGATGTCATTATTAATCATACATATCTTGGGGTGCCTGGCTGGCTCGGTCAGTAGAGCATGCCACTCTTGATCTCAAGGTCATGAGTTCAAGCCCCATGTTGGGTGTGGAACCTAATTAAAAAATAAATCATATATTAATTTATTAATGAGTATTGCCTACTTTAATCTTTAAGTCATTATTTGGTATACTCAGAACACCTGCAGCAGGACACAATTAAAGGCCTTTTATTGTGGACAGATAGTATAATTATACACAAGCAGTTGACCAGGAGGCATATTAAATATTTATAGTTTTTAATACTTTTCATTTTCTTGAGAAGCTTTTTTATATTTTGCTAAAATCATTTATTATCTTCTATTCTCAGGTAATATAACTGACTTTAGCTCAAGTCCAACGAGAGAAACTGATCCTCTTGGGAAGCCCAGATTCAAAGGTAGGTATGATTGGCTCCAAATCTGAATTTTACCAAGGCTGTCTTAGACTGAACTATCCATTAGCTTTTGCTGGTAATAACTGCAAAATCTTAGTAGCATAGTCTAATAAGGATTTATTTCTCATGTGTTTCCAAGTCACCTGAGGGTCAGTAGGTTGTGCTTTACTAAGTTGGTTCTGCTTCCAACAGCAGGTACAGCTGGGCCTCCTGTGGCTTGGGCTCAGCTACGCTCCACATTTTTTCATTCTGGTGCTAAGGATGAAGGACCAACAGTGACTCAGGAGGAGCCATTTTAATTACAATACAAAGTCAAGAGTGGGGAGTTCAGAAACACAACAGCATTTCAAGCTTCTCCTTTTATCTGCCAATATCCATTGGCCAAAGAAAGTCCCATAGCCCACCTCAAATCAAAGATTGGGGAAGTATACTCCTTCCATGGATATAGAGAATATTTTTGAACAGTATCAAGTCTACCACAGTAAGAGAGCTATGATATAGAGCCCAGTATTTCCTTTTTGTAATATTTTTTTTCTGAAGTGTAGAATTTGATAAGTCTTAACATATGTATACACCCATGAACCCATCATCACAATCAAGATAATAAATACATGCACCACCTCCAAAAGTGTCATACGTACTTTTATAATTCCTCCATCTCACTCCTCCCACCAAATCTTTAGTTCCTAGATAACCACCGATCTGCTTTACTATAAATATGTATACATTTTGTGGATTTTTATGTACATGAAAAAATACAGTATGAACTTTTTTTGGTCTGGTTTCTTTCATTCAGCATAATTATTTTAAGATTCATCCATGTTGCAACATGTATCAATAGTTCATTTCTTTTATTGCTGACTGGTATCCTATTATACGAATATATAATTATTTATTAAACCTGTTTATAACATTTGGGTTTTTTCTAATTTTTTTACATTACCAATAAAGCTGTTATGACCATTCATGTACAAGTGTTTGGATAGTCATATGCCTTCATTCCTTTTGGATGAATGCCTACAAGAGCAGTGACTAGATCATTTGAGTGTATATTTAACATTTTAAGAAACTACAAACTGATTTTCACAGTAGTTGTGCTGTTAACCTTTCTGTCAGCAGTGTATAAGAGTTCCAATTCCTCCACATCTTTGCCAACATTTGATCCCAGGATCCTGAGATCATGACCTGAGTGCAAATCAAGAGTAGGACACTTAACTGACTGAGCCACCAGGCTACCTGAGATTCTTTGTATTTTTTGGTAGAAGACCTTTTTCAGATACATGCTTTACAAATATTTGCTCCCAGTGTGTGGATTCTGTTTTTTAATTTTAATAAATCTGTTTATTAATTTGGTTTTTTTATATACTATATTTTTGGTGTTGTATTTAAGAAATCATTGACCAATCAGAGGTCATAGAGACCTCTTCCATTTCCTTCTAGAAGTTTATCTGATGTTTCCTTCTAGACGTTTTCTACTTTTACATTTAGGTCTATGATCCATATTGTGTCAAATTTTGTATATGATACAAGGTGTGAAACAAATCAGTTTCCTTGCTTGTGTGCATAAAATTGTTCCAGCATCATTTGTTGAAAAAAACTATTCTTTCCATGGAATTTCATTTGTACCTTTGTCAAAAATGAATTGTCCATATATTTGGGGAACTGTTTTAGTTCTCTAGTCTGTTCTATTGATCTATTTATCTGCCTTTACATCAATACCACCATGTTTGTGTTATTGTGGTATTGGTATTGTATTGATGATTCTGGGTCCTCTGTATCTACATCTGAATTTTAGAATCAGCTTATCAATATCTAAAAAATAGCCTGGTTATATTTTTATTAGAATTGCATTGAATGTATAGGTCAATTGGGAAAAATTGACAGCTATACAACAGTTAAGTCTTCCTACCTATGAACAGTGGCGTATTTTACCATTTATTTGGCTCTTCAATTTTTCTCACCAATGTTTTTAGTTTTCAGTGTACAGAAAACCATAAAAATAGTATTTTTATTTCAATTTCTAATTATTCATTGCTAATATATAGAAAAATTAATTCTTATATCCTGAAACCGTGTAAAACTCAGTACCTTTTATGTAGATCCATTGGATTTTCTACATACAGAATCATGTCATCTGAGAGTAAAGTTTTACTTCTTCCTTTCTAACTTGGGTGACTTTTTTCTTGCCTTATTGTACTAGCAAGACCGTCCAGTAAAGTACTGAATAGTTACAGTGAGGATGGATATCCTTTTCTTATTCCTGACTTTATGGAAGAAGCATTCATCCTCTCACCTGAATGTAATTAAGTATGATGTTACCTCATAGGTTTTTCATAGATGCCCTTTATTGGGTTGAGAAAATTCCCTTCTATGTCTGCTTTGGTGGTAACTGTTATCAGAAATGAGTGCTAGATTATGTTTAATGATTTTTCTGCCTTTATGAAGATGATAATGTTTTTACTAGTTTCTTAATGTAATGAAGTAATTGTTTTTGAATTTTCAACTTTTCATTCCAGGGACAAACTCCACTAGGTCACGACGTATTCTCATTTTAATATGTTGTTGGGTTTAATTTGGTAAAATTCTGTTTAGAATTGTATTCAGTGGAGGATATTGGTCTGTAGTTTTCTTTTTCTGTAACGTCTAAGTCAAGTTTTAGTCTCAGAATAATGCTGAACTCTCCTCCTCAGTTTCAGAGTTTAGAATTGGTATTGCTTCTTCCTTAAATGTTTAGTAGGGAAGAAGAGTATTTTTCTTCCCTAGTGAGTTTTGGTAATGTTTGTCTTCAATTTATTAGTCCATTTCATCCAAGTTGTCAAATTTATTGACATAAAGTTGTCCTTAATATTCTCTTATTATTTTAATATCTGTAGAATCTGTAGTGATGTCACCTCTCTTATTCCTGTTATTGATAATGTGTAAGTTTTCTCTTTTGCCTAATCAGTCTGGCTGTAGGTTTATTAATTTTTTTGACTTCTGAAAAAGTCAACTTTTTGTTTCATTGATTTTGTCTACTTACTCTGATCTTTATCATTTTTTCTTCTGCTTAATGTGGTTTAATTTTCTCTTCTAATTCCTGAAAGTAAAATATGTCTTCACTGATTTGATTCCTCTCTTCTTGAATATGGCATTTACTGCTACAGATTTTCCCCTAGATATTATTTAAGCAGCATCCAAAACTTTTTGTTATGCTGTATATTCATTTTTACTCTATTCAGAATACTTTTTAATTTCCCTTTTGATTTGTTCGACTCATTGATTATTTAGATGTATGTAATTTCTAAATATTTTGAGATTTTTCTAGAGATTATTCTGTTACTGATTTCCAATGTAACTCCATTGTTATCACATGCTCTGTCACATACTTAAATCCTTTTAAATTTATTGAGACTTTTTTTTTTTTAAAGATTTTACCTATTTATTTGACAGAGAGAGACTGCGCGAGAGAGGGAACACAAGCAGGGGGAGTGGGAGAGGAAGAAGCAGGCTTTCCTGCTGAGCAGGGAGCCCAATGCAGGGCTCGATCCCAGGACCCTGGGATCATGACCTGAGCAGAAGGCAGACGCTTAATGACTGAGCCATCCAGGCGTCCCTTATTGAGACTTTTTTATGGCCCAGAATATGGTCTATCTTGGTGTATGTTCTGTGTGTACTTGAAAAGAATGTGTATTCTGAAGAGGAATGTTGTATTTGTTTGCTAGGGTTTCCATAACAAAATGCCACAAATGTGGTGGTTTACACAACAAAAATTTATTTTCTCACAGTTCTGGAAGCCAGAAGTCTGAAATCAAAGTATCGTCAGATTTGGGTTCTTTTGAGGCCTCTTTCCTTGACTGCAGAGGGCCACCTTCTCACTATGTCCTCATATGGCCTTTCCTCTGGGTGCACACATCCTTGGTGTCTTCTCTTACAAAGGACACCAGTCACCATGAATTAGAATCTCACCCATATGACCTCATTTAATTTCATTTACATTTCTAAAGACTCTAACTCCAAATAGAGTCACATTGGGAGTTAGGGCTTCAACACAGGAATTTTTGGGAAACAATTTACATAACAAGTATTATATAGGTGTCAAGTCCAATTGTTTGGTTGTATTGTGCAATTCTTTTATATCCTTAGTGATTTTCTGTCTATTTGTTCTATCCATTAAAGACAGAAGAAATTGAAATCTCTGACTATAATTGTGGATTTATTTCTACTTACATTTCTATCAGTTTTTGCTACATTTATATTAAAGGTCTATATTTAGATATAGACTTAAACTGCTTAGGATTCTAATAAACTGATAAACTGATACTTTTTCATTATAAAATTATCTTTTCTGTTTATGGTAATATTATTTACTCTGAAATCTAATTTGTTAATATTAAATATACACTCAAGCTTTCTTTTGGTAAATGTTACCATGTATCCCTTCTTTTCATCCTTTTAGTCTGAATCTATTAGTCTCTGTATATTTAAAGTGTGCTTCTCGGGCGCCTGGGTGGCTCAGTCGTTGGGCGTCTGCCTTCGGCTCAGGTCATGATCCCAGGGTCCTGGGATCGAGTCCCACATCGGGCTCCCTGCTTGGCGGGAAGCCTGCTTCTCCCTCTCCCACTCCCCCTGCTTGTGTTCCTGCTCTCGCTGTCTCTCTTGGTGTCAAATAAGTAAAATCTTTAAAAAAAAAATAAAGTGTGCTTCTCATTGGCATCATATAGTTGGTTCTTGCTTTGTTATCCTATCTAATAATCTCTTCATTTTATTTTGGGTGTTTAGAACCTTATATTTAACATGGCCAATGATATAGTTAGGTTTAAATCTATCTCATCTTGCTATTTGTTTTCTATTTGTCCCCTCTATCCTTTGTTCCCTTTTTCCTCTTTTCCAGCCTTCTTTTGGATTTTTTTTAGTTGAAGTATAGTTGACACACAATGTAACATTAGTTTCAGGTGTGCCAACATAGTGATTCAACTTTTCTATACATTATGCTATGTTCACTACAAATGTAGTTACCATCTGTCACCATACAATATTATTGCAATACCATTGACTATATTCCCAATGATGGACCTTTTATCCTCATGTTGTATTCATACCATAACTGGAGGCCTCTATCTCCCACTCCCCTTCATCCATTTTGCCTATCCTCTCACCTCCTCTCCTCTGGCAACCATCAGTTTGTTTTCTGTATTTATGGATTTGTTTCTGCTTTTTGTTTGTTCATTTGTGGGGGTTTTTTTCTTTTTTTTTTTTTAGATTCTACATAGAAGTGAAATCATACAGTACTTGTCTTTCTCAGTCTGACTTATTTCACTTAGCATAATACCCTCTAGGTCTATCTATGTTGTTGCAAATGGCAAGATCTCATTCTTTTTTATGGCTGAGGAATATTCCATTATATATATGTACCATTTTTCTTTATCCATTCATTTGTCAATGGACACTGGGGTTGTCCCCATATCTTAGCTATTGTAAATAATGCTGCAATAAATATGGGGTTGCATGTATCTTTTCAAATTAGTGCTTTCATCTTCGTTGGGTAAATACCTAGTAGTGGAATTACTGGATCATACATATTTCTGTTTTTAATTTTTTTTTAAATGTTTTATTTATTTATTCATGAGAGTCAGAGAGAGAGAGAGAGAGGCAGAGGCAGAGGGAGAAGCAGGCTCCCCACCTAGCAGGGAGCCCGATGCGGGACTCAATCCCAGGACCCTGGGATCATGACCTGAGCCGAAGGCAGACGCTTAACCATCTGAGCCACCCAGGCGCCCTGTTTTTAATTTTTTGAGGAAACTTCATACTGTTTTCCACAGTGGCTGCACAAATTTACATTCCCACCAGTAGGGCAAAAGGGTTTTCTCCATATTCTCTCCAACACTTATTATTTCTTGTTTGTTTGTTTTTTTACTCTAGCTATTCTGACAGGTGTAAGATGATATCTCATTGTAGTTTAGATTTGCATTTCCCTGATGATTTGTGTTGTTGAGCATCTTTTCATGTGTCTGTTGGCCATTTGAATATCTTCCTTTAGAAAAATGTCTATTCAGGTTTTGCGTCCATTTTTTAATTGGAGTATTTGTGGGTTTTGGTGTCATGATGTATAAATTCTTTATATATTTTGGATATTAAACCCTTATCAGATATATCATTTGCAAGTATCTCCTCCCATTCAGTAGGTTGCCTTTTTATTTTGTTGATAATATCTTTTGCTGTGCAAAAGTTTTTTACTTTGATGTAGTCCTGATTGTTTTTGTTTAAGTTGCCTGAGGAAACATGTCTAGAAAAATGTTGCTAAGGCTGATGTCAAAGAAATTACTGCCTATGTTTTCTTCTAGTTTTATGGTTTCAGATCTTACATTTAGATCTTTAATCCACTTTGAGTTTTTTTGTGTGTGTATGGTGTAAGCAAGTGGTCCAGTTTCATTCTTTTGCATGTAGCTGTCTAGTTTGCCCAACACTATTTATTGAAGAGACTGTCTTCCCTACTGTGTATTCTTGCTTCTACAACTTCACAAATAGTGCAAGAACCTTATATTAGTATAGCAACTTTTCTCTCCTCCTGGCCTATCGTTGTTATACATTTTACTTTTACATGTTAATATATCACACTAAACTGTAATTTTTTATGTTTAAATAGTAAATTATCTTTTAGAAAGAAATAAAAATATTGTGCATATTTATGTATATATTTACCATTTCCAGTGCTCTTTGTCCTTTGTGTGGATTCATATTTCCATCTGGCATCATTTTCCTTCTGCCTGAATGTCCTTTAATCTTTCTTGTAGTGTGGGTCTGCTGTTTATGAATTCTGTCTTTGTATGTCTAAAAGGTATTTCACTTTTATTAAAAAAGGATATTTTCACTAGTTATAAAATTCTAGATGATACGGGTTTTTTTCCCGGTATTTAAAGATGTTGCTCCAATGCCTTCTCACTCTCATTCTTTCCAATGAGAGATCTGCCATAATCCTTATCTCTATTGTTCTATATACGATGCGTTTTTTCTGCCTCCTTAAAAGCTTTTCTCTTTATCATTGGTTTTGCAAAACAATTATATTGGTATAGTTTCTTCATGTTTGCTATGCTTAGGTTTCTTTTTTTTTTTTTTTTTTTTTTTTTTTTTTTTTTTTAAGATTTTATTTATTTATTTGAGAGAGAGAGAATGAGAAACAGCATGAGAGGGAGGAGGGTCAGAGGGAGAAGCAGACTCCCTGCCGAGCAGGAAGCCCGATGTGGGACTCGATCCCGGGACTCCAAGATCATGACCTGAGCCGAAGGCAGTCGCTTAACCAACCGAGCCACCCAGGCGCCCTATGCTTAGGTTTCTTTGAAATTTTTTGGATCTGTGAGTTTAGAGGTTTTATCCAATTTGGAAATTTTTGACCATTATTTCTTCAAATATTTTTTCTGCCTGTTTTCTACTCAGATACTAAAATTACATGT